>NC_086320.1:74006552-74314052 GCF_036172605.1 Pelobates fuscus | reverse complement strand
TACCAAGGACCTATATAATTTACTTCAAGCACCTAGCAAGTGGCTTGAAGGCAGCAGCCATTAAACATATTCCTCTAGGGGCAGTTGGATGGAAAATTAAATATAGGCATGACTAAACAATATAGTACAAATCTACTTTACTGAAGCTATGCAGGAACCAAACGTGGCACAGTTAAATTTCTGTGTAACCTTATTCAAGTGAAAGCATTCCACAAAACATTGTTTCTCAATCCAGTGCTCAAAGCACACCAATGGTCCAGATGCATCAAGGAATGGGTTTGGAACCTCTGTTTTAGATGACCACTGTGAGACCACTAGCTGTTCACTAGATGATATTGCAGTTTTCCTGGGTGTAAAAAAGACTGTTTTTTCTGCTTCAATCATACACTTAAGGAGAACAAGTCTAAGGTAACAGTATATGTGCAGTGACAGTTGGATATAAAGATTAGCCACAGTGGGCAAGATATGTGTCTTGATCCTATTTTGGGTATTATTGTCATAAGACCTTATTAAGGATATATTATAATATTAAGGATAGAAGGATTAGGTACACTGAGTTAGAGCCAGGGGGTTAGGCATTCTGTGTTGATAATTTCATTGGAGAAGGGACCTCAGAACCCATACCACTGTAATAATGTAGTATACACAAGCCAGAGGGTGAAGGAATGGGTATGGGCCATTCATCAAGCTCTACCTTTATTGCATTCTTTCACAACACGGAATATAGTGTGGCTTAAAAAGAGGCCATTTCTCAAACCACCTGGATAATCTTGGAAAATGTTACCATATCTTCTAGGGTCCAAGGGAAACATAATCCTATCCTGGGTTTGTTTCCAGTTTACTGTTGTAATGCATAGCGTCTAAGCTAAATGCAATCTACCAATATGGGAAGATACAACACTACATAAACGACTTTTAATTGTGTACTTTGACATTAACGGCATTGCTACCTCAACCATAGGCTAACATGTCTTTTTACTTCTTAAATTACCTGGAAGATGTATTTTTTTGTTTTGTTTTTCAGGACTATTATTATTTATTTCTTTTCTGCTATTTAGATCACAATTCATAAAGATTGAGCTATATTTTGACAGGTACTGACAAAAGAGTGCCAAGGAATTGTGACACGGTTGTCACCTTCAGTGTGTGTAAGATGAAAAAACTCAGTATGAGTGCTAGGTACTAATTAAGGCTGCTATATTAGGAAAGTAAATACAGTGGAGTCTAACATTAAACAAAGAGCAATTCTCATCTCAAAGGTTTCCATTGTATAGGGCATTTTTCTTAAAGCCGCTTTGCATGCTAATGAAGTACAAACAATTACTATTGGACTAACTAATTTCATGCTATTACAGAAATCATATAAAACAATTCTTACTGTTTTGTGAATTTTTAATGGCAACTTTTATGTGTTAATTGAGGAATTCATTGGCTTCATATAATACAATCTGCTTTCTTGTCTTTGCTCACTGGATAATGATAAAAAAGTTGTATTGAAACAGAAGGAAAATTAACGTTTACCTTATATAAAGCATATTTAATATTAATAGCAGATGGACTGACAATAAGGACAAGAACTGTGTGGAAATGATCACACATTTTTTTTTTTTTTTTTGCTTTTTAGGAGCCAAGAAATAAATAACTTAAACAAAAATAAAATAAAAAGGTCCAATTATATTTAATGCTCAATTTGTTCATGAGGCTAGTTCACTACTCTGTATATAATGTTACAAATATCCTTGGGTAATAATTATTAAATAGGCAGAGGGAGATTTTTCGAAATACCAAGTATTATGGAGTCAATTTATGAATTGATTTTTAACTTACCACAAGTCACTGTTTAGTAAGTAAACCTTAAATACAAAAACAATGAACGTTTCTTTAAACAGTTAAAACTAGTATAGATCAAATAGATTACACGAGGCAGCGCTGCAAAGAATCACATGGAGGTCCTGAAAATACAACATTTCAGATAGAAAAAGGCCTCAGATTTCAATAGAAATTGGCACATTTATAAATTAGAAAATAACATAAAACTATAATTTAGCCCTTATTCAAGATAATGATAGTCCAATGGCAGCTCAAACACCAAGTGCAGAGTCTCTCTTTTCTGGTTAACAGCTGGGTAAAACAGGAAGTAGGTGTAGTGCCTAAATAGTCCTTATTTGGGTATATGTAATGACAAGTAGAAAAAAAACAGAAGAAACCAATAGTCTAGTATATTAAAACTATAGTTGGTATAAATAAGATAAAAAATGTGCACTCACACTTTTGTGGAGCTTCAATAGAGCTCCAACTTATGCGCCTGGGCGGAATGATCCCCGCCTAAAAATAAAGTGCAGTGCTGATTCTTCGTATAGTCGTGGTTGTAGGAGGTATCCTCATAGAAATGCAATTGATAAAAATCATAGTATATTGTAGTATATTAAAGTTATGGAGCAGGGGTAGGTATCAAAATAAAATGTGCACTTACATGTAATGGAGCCGTAGGTTTGGCTTCAAATTAGCGTGTGAAATGGTATGATCCCTACTCAAGGATATAGGTGTAGACAATCATTCTCCATGGATATATATATAGAAAAGAACAAATAAAACCACAACCACAATAGTGTAAACCATAAATATAGAGTGTAAAACACAATAAACAAGATTAAAAAAAACCTACTAGCATGCTTAAGAGCAAAGTACGGTTTGCTCAATCCAATAGATTTAGGTGGTATTATCCCCACCAAGGATGTAGCCCAAGGATCCAGCAGCAGCAGAAACGAGTCCAATAAAAAATAATCCCTTTTTTTTTTAGACATGGAGGTCCTAAAAATACAACATTTCAGCTAAGAAAGGCCTCAGATTTCGATAGAAATTGGCACATTTATAAATTAGCTTTGTTACAGTCCCCTAACGAAAACAAACAAATTCAAGTAACAATGGTGCTAATAAACAGACCAAATAAACTAATTGTGTTAAAGCTGCACCTCACACAGTGTATAAACCCAAAAATGACACTCAATGCTATATTAAAAGCAAATAATGTCTTAAGACGTATACTAAGTAAAATTATATATAAAATCCTTGTATAAATACTATTAGCTAGAGTGCATATGCCTTTAAGTGCAATAATAAATGTGCACCTGTGCAATGAATAAATCACAATAAAGTACTGCAATACTTGTGCAAAAAAGCAGTGTAAAGTGCCACACTTCACTTACACGCAATGTACATTGGTATGAGTTGACTCGACATTGAAGATACACATGTAAAGAAAAGAAAAAAAACAAAAAAGACTTATAGGGCAATATTGCAAAGCACACTTTAGAGGATATTTAGGCTCACAAGTGTAGAGCAGAGGAGCCTGCTCTAACTGTAACAGCTTTAGGATATACCACTCTGGACTCTGCTGTGGTAAAAATCCAATCTTTATTTGAACACATTAAAAACAGCAGCAACTTGCAGAATTTTCTCTTAGTCTCTCTACCCACCGATAGAGTTCCTTCCTAGGTCTCACAACTGGTGGCTGTGGGAAACAGGATACTGAGACTCCGATATTTCCAGGGCTTGTGGCCAACGTTGTCTGTACATGCGTATGACATCAGGACGTGAAACTCGTTTCGCCTTTATGCCGGCTTCGTCAGCACGTACTTTGCCCACAGTCAGTATATATGTCCATAAAATGGGCGTTAAACATCCAAATCAATCCTAATTGGAAGATGTCCATAAGTCAATGCATAATAGTTCATCAATGCTCATATGTTAAGGTAATGTGCCTCATACATATTCATAAATTCCAAAAGCCATATCAATTTTTTTTTTAAACAAAAAAAAAGGAGGGGAGTATATCACCTAAATGTCTGAAAATGTACATTGATACCTAATCCAGCATACAGATATATTTACATGTAAATACATAAAATATTACAAAATAACCTACTATAGGAGAAAAAAAGAGAACATAATTAAATGAAAGCAAAAAAACAAGTCGCAGGAGAGTGCTGAGGACGGACAACAGCTCAATTAGCCTGCCCTTCGGTGGATCCCCGCTCAGTTCTCAAGCTGGTTTTAGTTCATCTTGTGCCATTACAAAGAAAACCAGACCATGCATCTTAGACTGATTCCACCCAAAAGGGCAGAACAGATCCAAAATACAGGCCGGCTCTCTCTGCACGAGAGATACAGCAACCCCTGACAATCGTTTCAGCCTTGTTAGGCATCATCAGTGAGGCATAGTTGATATCTCTCTAGGCACCGTGAGCAAGGGGTCCACGTCTGGATTACCCTTTAAGCTTAAGGAGATCAAAAAAACAAGTCGCAAGAGAGTGCTGAGGACGGACAACAGCTCAATTAGCCTGCCCTTCGGTGGATCCCCGCTCAGTTCTCAAGCTGGTTTTTAGCTCATCTTGTGCCATTACAAAGAAAACCAGACCATACATCTTAGACTGATTCCACCCAAAAGGGCAGAACAGATCCAAAAAGTATTTTGTATTATAATGTTACCATCATGGTTGCAGACACACAGTGAAGTAGGGCCTAACAGTCAAAAAAGATTATTGAATCTCACTAATAGTGAACTATTAAAAAAATAACATTTTATAAATAAGAAATAAAAATATATATCTAAAAAATATGCACATCCAGCGTTATTGGCACCCCCGGCACACGTCACTTGGACTTCTGTGCATATTTCACGTCTGTCCTCAGTTAATCACTGCACGCTGGTGACTGATGTTCACTGCTCACCGAGTTTCACTTCCTTCGCTTCTTGATTGCAGACCTCCCGCTTTTTTGTTATGTTTGTATTTTACTCCTCATGGTTTTTCATAGGGATGGTGTAATATATGACTAACATGCAGTATTCATACTCCTTCTCTTTCTTCCTCGGCCATGGAAATAATATTAATGCTAGAGTTGTTACCACTTAAACACAACCAGGGCTTGATCATGGTGGAATGTGATTTTCTCCTGGATGGATTTAGCATGCTAGAAGTATTCCCCATCAACAGACACCCTTGACCCCATTACTAGGCAAACAGAGAGTCACCAGCCCAATAGACTAGCAAACCACATACCCACAATGGAAGTTAACACTATTTTTGCTGGCATAGGAAGTGGCACCCCAAAAATTCACTTATTTACATGACACACATATATTGTATATCACACATATTAATCAGACACATGTAAAAATAATCAACCTTCAAATTTACAAATTCCAAAATAGTATTTTCCTTGGCATACACTTGTTTTTCATGCTATTATTGAGAATATCAAATTAATCTAAAACTTTGGAACACAGCAATGTATTTGCAATAATTGTAAAATGTGTGGTCGTTTTAATATTACAGTGACTTTATAGAATATGAAAACCAAAACAGCAATATATTTAAATCTTTCCAAATCTTTCTATACTTAATGGCTCGGATTGCTCCTAAATTTCCTAATTGCCCTACCAAAAAACCGAACTCCACAATTGCATATTAAGTGCTAAATAACATAAGAAGCATTAAAAACAGTAAAATGAACCCTTTTCATAGTAAAATTGTTCACTTGACAAGCAGCTGTCACTTACTTTTTTCTATATGAAAAAAAAAAAAATCCCATTTGGAATATTGAACATTGTGCTTACATCGTAATAAATGTCATATTTTCTAACCTGAATCAAGAGTTTAAAAGGCAGTGCTATGCATTATTATCATTGTCTCTATTTGTTTAAATACAAAATGTACGAGATGATACCTTAACAAAATAGTGGTAGGAATAATGATGAAGTGAATTTCTGTGCATACTCAATATGAAATTCGAATAAAAAAAATATAAATACGCATATTAACTGTTAACTACTTTTATACATAAACAGTCTCTCTCACTCTCTCTCATTTTTTTGTTTGCTGTTTTAACTGATATGTAATACTGATATGCAATTAAATCTGATGATATTTACTATTTCTAGATAAGTGGCACAGCAAATTGTGTGTTTACCAATATGGACACTGCACTCTCCTGGATCCCAGGGTGCAACCCGGCATGAGGTTGGCCAATCCACACAATGTGATTTGCAAAACAGTAATGCTGGGACAGGCACTCAAGTTCAATCCAGTGGGCAGATTTATTGGAGCAAAAATCAACATTTTGGCCCACATAAGGGCCTTTGTCAAGCTAACTAAATTTATAATTCTTTAATTTGAGACAAAACCTTTGGGTAAGTATTTCTTCACTATATTCTAATCTCAGCAACATTGTATCTTGACCAATGTGCTTGGCTGGGATATTCCATTATCTCCATCCCATCCAATCATATTGGTTGAGATACAATGACACAAAGATTCTAATTGAAAGCTGTAAGTGCAATGTAAGTTTTAATACAGTCACTGAACTGTAAGTATTAACACATTTTTTTTGTAATATATATAGAATTTACCATTTTCATCAGGTTTATATGTTTTTATTAAGGATGACTAGTTTTAATGATAGAATATAAATATTATGATGGTGTTTTGTAACCATAATGGATTAGGTAATTTAAACAGATTTTTATTTTTTATTTTTTTAAAACAAAGGGGGAAAAAAAAAGTTACCTGTGCTCTTTCCACATCCCTATGTATTTTTAAACAAATGGAGGTTTTTAGTAACCTCCAATGGCCATGAGAGGGTATGCCCACCTTCCACGTCAAGGCAGACATCTTAGGTGGGTCCTAACTCTAACCATTCACCTTGCTTCCTTGAGCTTCTGGAAAATATATCTCTAATGAGACAGAAATGGGTATCTTTTATATACATCCCTACATGCTTATTAACCCTTAATAGGGAACACTTGGGATGTGCAGCAGCCTTGCAACCTAGCTGTGTGATACAAAAGTGAATACAAATACAAAGAAACAAGATTTTTGTTTTGGGGGGACGGGGGTGGAGAGGGGGGGGGGGGTTGGTTTTTACTATATGTATTTTGGCTAATGTGTACTATGGTCGTTGCTGCTGCCCAGAAGTAATGGGAGTTTGAGCGTAGGACTTGTTTCTTTGTATTTGATTTTTTTTTATTATAAGATTATATAAGACTCCCTCTTCCTACTTTATTTTAGAATAGAAGGTAGAATTAATGTCAATGGAGTTTGCTTCTTCGGTGTTATAATAAGTGTTAGAATGTGTTTACATTATTTAAGGGGTTACTCTAAACACCATGAACACTTTAATGATTTGAAGTGGTCATGGTGCCTTGAGCCTGTATTTTCAGCAATTCGCTGTGAAACACTGCACATACAAAAATAAATCTCTCTGTCACCAGTGGTGTAACTCCACCTCTGGTCGTATCATTGTGGCATCATTAGCCATCTTGAAACAAGAATTCTGGGCTGCTCATGTCCAAGGGGAGAACTCCAAAGGGAGTTCAATTTAAGTTTTTTTACTTTTTCTTTTTTTCACCACAAACATGATTACTCTAACCAAAACCACGAAAAGGAGTAACCTTTTATTGCTAGAAAGATTTCCTATCTTTCTGGTACTTCGATTAAGGGTATGGTAGTTTATGGGACTCCATGCATATATGGTCTAACCATTATCCCACAACCCACAATAATGAGGATGACAAATAATTCCCTTTTCTTTTATCCCACCATACAGTGAGGTATAAGAATAAAGGGGGGACATGCATGCTTCCTAGTTATAAGGGTGTCCTATAGATCCATGATTTGTTAGCCCAAAGCAGCCATATCAGTTGCTATTGCATTTAGCTCTGGGGGAATCCTAATGTGCCAACTGACCTGTTTAAGCAAGTGTAAGAATTAACCACACATTCATTCCATTCAACGGAGGACCACTTCATTATAAATGAAGCTATAATAATTAACAGGAGCCTCAGGTCTAAGCAGTCTCAGCTTTTTCACCCGCAAACACACCGCTATGTTTAGTTTGGGATATTTGAAGGTCTTTAGCTGGGCTTCTGGGGAATCTTATGCTATTCTTAATTTTTATGCAGGAGACCTTATGCAGGAGATCTTATGCAGGAGACCTGCAGGAGACTTGGGACCTGGTGCTGGGTCTGAGTTTGGCTGCACCCTGGTTCAGAGTAATGGGATTGAGTGCAGTTCCTTATTTATCTGAGAAAAAGATTCAAAATTCTTAGACTTGTTTATTTCGGGAAAAATAGCATCAACCTAATCGCTTCTGTCAAAAATATTAATGACAGCCTACTTTCAGCCACATGGCAATTCGGCTCAGCTGAATTTCAATAGTAAACACAAATTTGGGAAAAGGAATCAAATAAACTAAATTGGTGCGAAAATGGGCCAACCAGTGTACTTAGACTAAGTGAGAAAAAGTCACCTATAAAGGAAAAAGTGGAGAGGCAGTAAAAAAAACTATATATTATTATTGCCGTTTATATAGCGCCAACATATTCCGTAGCACTATACCATATTATGAGGGGGGGGGAATTCAACTTTTAATAGGACAATTACAAGAAAACTTACAAGAACGATAGGGTGAAGAGGACCCTGCTCAAACGAGCTTACAGTCTATAGGAGGTGGGGTATAAAACACATTAGGACAGTAAATAGCAATCAAATAAGATGGGAGTGAAGCAGAGCTGGAGGAGAGAGTAAAGCGCTGCCCTTTAAGCGAGAGCAAGAGACAGGTATGTGAGGAAGAGGTTACTCTAGGAGGCCATAAGCTTTCCAAAAGAGAGGAATTTTAAGGCACTTCTTAAAAAATTGAAGAGTAGGGGAGAGTCTGATGGTAGGCTGGCTATTCCATAACAAAGGAGCCACCCGCGAGAAGTCCTGCAAGTGTAAATTGTCCGTACAGGTGCGAGCAGTGGACAGGAGAAGGTCACTGGCAGCGGACAGATTGAGAAGGGGCATACCTATGGATCTGTGAAGAGATGGCTAGTGGCTAGAATTGTTATAGATAAGGGTTAGCACTTTGAATTGACTCCTATAGGATACAGGACTGACAGAGGGGTGAGGTGTGGGAGGAGAGACTAGAGAGAAAAATCAGTCTGGTGGCAGCCTTCATTAAAGACTGTAGTGGGGCAATACAGCTTTTGGTGAGACCAATTAGGAGAGGGTTATAATAATCCATGCGGGAAATTGCTAGAGCATGGACAAGCTCCTTGGTAGCATCTTGCTTAAGAAAGGGGTAGATGCGGGCTATGTTTTTAAATTGGAATCTACAGGACTTGGCAGCATACTGGATGTGAGGCTCAAAGGTGAGACCAGAATCAAGTATGACCCCTTATAGGTCACTATTCACTTGAACTGTGAATAAAATAATCATTTAGTGACTGTCCCATAATCATCAATTGCCTTTTTTCCAAACAATCATCTCTTTTGATGGTGCCACAGGCGGAATTCTGAATTACAAATCAAACCGAACATGCTCGTTGAGTGCACATTTTGTTTAGTTCATGATTTGGCTACATTTCAGCTCAGAGTTCAGGAATTCAAATGATCATCCAATTGTCCCAAATTTGGATGTTGTGCAGTTAATAATTAAATGAATCTCCAAGTCTAAATTATTATTTCTATTATATTTTTTATTATTATTAATATCAAGCATATTCATATTTTGTTCACTTTTTGAAAATAATCAAAACACATTATTTCATAATAGTTTGGAAAAAATCATATTGTCTCCTTACTTTTTGCTACATTCTTTTCAGTTTAGTTTTTCAGTAATTCAATTTTTTATTTTTTTTATATTTTGGTTTTCACCTTATAGTTATATGTATATTTAGTTATATTATTAGCTTTTTTTACTTTTATAAACATTTAATTCTTTCTAATTTTATTTTTGTAATCATTCTAAGAGCATATTTTTTTTGTTGTTATTTTAAACATTTCATTTTTATAGTTTTTTTTTATTTTATTTCTATTTTCACTCTGTCTTTTTGGATCATCAAAGTGTGTTTTTAAAAAAAAGTTTCCTAGAAATTGTTATGTACATGACTAGCTGATTAAAGTATTATTTAAACATATATGGAAAACTACACAGCAGAAAGGATCATTTGATGTAACCTAGGGTAGCATGGCTAAAGATTCTGAATTTCAGATTGAAACAATCTAACAAATTATTAAACCTTATTTTACTCATTTTTTGTTGTTCTTTAAACAGCCCCAACAAAATTAAGTACCACAATATACTTGATACATTACTTTCTCTCACTTCATTGACTTGCACCTATTCACACAGGGGTGAGGAAATAGTGACATCCACTTGATTCAGTGGAGTACCTCTCTTGTATGAATTAAGTTTTAATAATTAACAGGAGACTCATTAGAAATAGAGCCAGGTGTAGGTCATTAAAGTCATTTTCTACTGAAACATTTAAAACTAATATACTAACTCAGCTGGAATGTAAATCAATTAACACAGCCATTCCAAACAAAAGCCAAGCATGTCTTACTAACAACCATTTCGACACACACACAGAAATACTTGTCCATACAAGATATCATATAACTAACAATAGAACAATAGGTATTCTTTTCACTATACAAATGTAAAAGACAAAACAAAATATGCTTGCCAGGTTTTTCAAGTGGATAATAATTGCATAATAAGAAATGTCTGCAATGCAGATGAGGTTTGTAATTCAAACTGCTGGTTAATATTGGAACATTGGAAAAAAGATACTTCACAGGGATGGCTACATATTCTACTGAGACTACCTGGTGGGCACAAAGCATTTCATTTTTTTTAAATTAAAAATTATGTTATTTATAAGTGCAATTTAAAGTCAATTATAGGGGTTTTTAAAGACTGCAGGTGGTCTTCACTGTCATGTTTTTGTCTTTTATACATATTTCTTCGCTGAATTTTTTTAAACTAGGATAGCTGTCGAGGTGGGTATAATGGAACCCCACTCTACTACACCATCTGTCCCTTCTCCCAACACTACCAGAGAATGTTGGGGATCTACAGAAGAATCTTCAACATCAATGCTGCTTGATTTATACTCTAAATGATGTTTGAGTTTCTACACTAGTTGATAGTTCCTTCCCTTTCTTTACAAACATAAGACAATGGATAGATATAGATAGATAGATAGATAGATAGACAGAGAGATAGACAGAGAGATAGATAGATAGATAGATAGATAGATAGATAGATAGATAGATATAAGCCAGTTGTACTTAAAAAGGTTATCTGAACATTGGGACAGTGATAAAATGATGAACGCTTGGAGGGAGTTCTAGTCTTTTAGTCATAGGGGTTTTTAGTCTCTAGGTAGAAAACTGACTCTGAAGCTGCTCCTCCTAGCATTAACATTTTCCTGCTTATTTAATAAGTGATAAGTGAATGGCATAATAATTATTGGTAGCATGACACAAGAGGTACTTCCATTACAGTGATAATTCCTTCTAACTCTGGTTAACATGTAAACATGATTAGAAGTCTTTCAATTGATACAACAAGACAAACCATCCACTAAATATTGGGAAATATCTTTTGTGATTTTATTTTTCTCTACCGTATATCAAGACATATTTTTCAGTAAAAATATTTGAATCCTGATGTTCATTTAAAGCTATTTGTAATAAGGAAGACTTCATTTCTGTTGGCTCACATTTTTGGTAGTTCTAGGATTTTTATGGAAAGCTGACCAACTGTGTGCTTCCTTATTCTAAATTGGATGTTAAGAACTATGTACATTGTGACTTTTTATGTATTTGTGTGTTTTTTTTACATGTTGAATCTTTATGGTTTATCTGGATCTGACTTTTTTTTATTTACTTATTCATGTTAGTGATTTTTCTTAATTCCTGAGAATGAGGAAAACACAAAATACCACTCAGAAGAGTGAGAAGGTATACTATAGATATATAGTTTGTGGGTTATATATAAATTATGTGCTTTAGATTAAAGTAGTACAGTCCTTGAATTTATTTTCTTAAAGGGACACTCCAGGCACCCAGACCACTTCTGCCCATTGGAGTGGTCTGGGTGCCAACTCCCACTACCCTTAACCCTGCAACTGTAATTATTGCAGTTTTCATAAACTGCAATATTTACCTTGCAGGGTTAACGCCTCCTCTAGTGACTGTCTACAGGACAGCCACTAGAGGGCGCTTGCGTGTTTATAGCATCGCTGGACGTCCTCACGCTATGTGAGGACCTCCAGCGTCGCTGAAATCCCCATAGGAAAGAATATAAATAATTTTTCTATGATTTCCTATGGGGAGGTTTAATGCGCATGCGCGCAATTGCCGCGCATGCGCATTAGGTCTCCCCCGCCGGCGGCCGCGCATGCGCAAAAGGTCTCCCCAGCAAGGGGCCATGCATGCGCAATGGGTCTCCCCCGCTGGATGACGTTGGCGGGGGAGGAGCGTGGGCGGACCCTGAACCAGCGCCGAGGGACATCGGCGCTGTATACAGGTAAGTCACTGAACGGGTTTTAACCCCTTCAGCAACTTGGGATGGGGGGGGGTAGGAGGGAGAGGAGACCTGCAGTTCCAGGAAAACGGTTTGTTTTCCTGGCACTGGAGAGTCCCTTTAAGGACCTATTTTTTTCATTATAGGACTGTTATGTTTGCTATATTTTCTCTTTTATTTACCAGCATTTGGTTGGTTGGAATTAGTCCCTTTAGAATTCAACTAGATAGGGAGTTCAGCTGTAAATTGTATTTTATGAAATATGTATTGATTATTTGCATATGATTTTCATAGACCCAGTAGAATTGTTTTACTATTTGTATGTAAACTGAATTCTTAACTAGCATTTTTTAACAGTACACATTAGAAAGTATTCTGGGTTACTTTTCCCCTTATGCTAAACATATCCACCATACATAGTTATTGACTGACACTCACTAATCACTTTTTAGATGCTACATAAGACTGTTTTCATTGTGATATGATCATTAAGAATTTTTTTGATACATGTATATACAGGCCCGTCGCTACCCGACATGCAAACCAAGCAACTGCTTGGGGCCCCGAGCTGGCCCGGGGCCCCAAGCAGAGCTGGTGCTTCCTATAAGGCTGCAGCCGCCTGAGCGGTCTATAGAGAGCCTCAGGCAGCTGCAGCACTCCTCGTCATCACCTCTCCTTCAGCTCCTCTTCCTCCTCACTGTCAGTCCGGCCGGGTACCGCGCGGTACAGGAGATTCAGTTTCCTGTTCCTGGCCGGACTGACAGGAAGTGCACACTGAGTGCTCACTTCCTTTCAGTCCGGCCAGGAACAGGAAACTGAATCTCCTGTACCGCGTGGTACCCGGCCGGACTGACAGGAGGAAGAGGAGCTCGGCCACAGCCAGAGAAGGGGAGGTGAGAAGAAGATGGGGGGGGAGGTGAGAAGAAGATGGGGGGGAGGTGAGAAGAAGATATGGGGGGGGAGGTGAGAAGAAGATATGGGGGGGAGGTGAGAAGAAGATATGGGGGTGAGGTGAGAAGAAGATATGGGGGGTGAGAAGAAGATATGGGGGGAGGTGAGAAGAAGATATGGGGGGGGAGGTGAGAAGAAGATATGGGGGGGAGGAGGGATGCCCGCTGTCCATAAAAAAAATATTTTCCCAATGGGCCCGCCGGTGCAGCAGCTGCATTGGGAGCCCACATACTAAGAGGGCCCGGTCGGGCGCTGTGGCCCTTTAACCCCCTTGTTTTACTGCAGCAGGCTGGGAGGAAGTGACTGCCGTGAGTCACTTCCTCCCAGATGGAATGAAGCCGCGTGGGATGGAGGAGGAGGAGGCCGTCAGGAGGGAGATGGAGTGCAGGAGCCTCACACTCCCAACTTCCTCAGCCTGCCACTGGACCCCAGGGAACCCATAAGGTAGGCTGGAGGGTTAGAGCACAGATTTTTACCTATCCAGGTTAAAGTTATAAAGTGTAAATGCTAAGTAGTTTGGAGGGTGTGAAGACTTGGGCTACAAAATTCACATTGCAATGTATTGATATTGTTTTTTTGTTTTTTTTATACAGTGATCTGCTTTTCTGTGTGTTTGTTATATACAGTGCATTGCATATGCATGTGATGATGGCTTTACATATGGCTTTAATGACCAATTGTTATACATATTTATAGATCGTTTACAAATGTCCAATGTCCATTTTATGTTTGCGTAAGGTTTTATAAATGCTCCAATAGCTTCATGATTCATAATTATTTTGCATTGCCTTCCAATGACATTATGTATTTTTATGTTATGGGTGAAATTACTGTCATTAAAACCTCCAGCTATATTTCAGCACTGCCCTGTGCCCCATTATATCTATTCCTCATTTTACACAGCTGGACTGTCTGTCAGGGTTTCTGTGTGTGTATGTCACTATTTCTGTGTGTATGTCTGTCAGTGTGTCTGTGTGTGAGTATGTCTGTCAAGGTGTCTGTGTGTGTGTCACTATTTCTGTCTGTCTGTGTGTGAGTATGTCTGTCAGGGTGTCAGTATGTCTGTCAAGTTGTCTGTGTGCGTGTGACAGGGTGTCTGTGTGTGTGTCTTAGTATGTATGTCTGTGTGTATCAGTATATCTGTGTGTGTCTTAGTATGTGTGTTGTGTGTGTCAGTATGTGTGTCTTAGTATGTGTGTCAGTATGTCTGTCAGGGTGTTTGTGTGTGTCACTATGTCTGTGTGTCAGTATGTCTGTGTACGTGTCAGTATGTCTGTCAGGGCTATGCTGTGGTTCCTGTAGGCTTTGCGTGCGTGTGGGGGTGGGCCCCCATGTCCATTTTGCTTGGGGCCCCCAAATTCCTTCAAACGGCCCTGTGTATATATTTGAGAGGAGTTTACAATTTGATACCTTAAAAAATATTTTCTTAGGGGAAAAAGCAAAATATGATTGGAAAACAATAGTGGGAATGTACCGTATATACTCGAGTATAAGCCGAGTTTTTCAGCACATTTTTTGTGCTGAAAAAACCCAACTTGGCTTATACTCGAGTCAATAGTCTGTATTATGGCAATTTGCATTGCCATAATACAGACTGGGGCTGTGGGGGCTGCAGAGAGATGTTACTTACCTTTCCTGCAGCTCCTGTCAGCTCTCTCCTCCTCCGCCGGTCCGTTCAGCTCTTCTGTCAGCTCACAGTGTAAATCTCGCGAGAGCCGCGGCTCTCGCGAGATTTACACTGGGAGCTGACCGAGGTGCTGAACGGACCGGCAGAGGAGGAGAGAGCTGACAGGAGCTGCAGGAAAGGTAAGTAACATCTCTCTGCAGCCCCCACAGCCCCCTCCTACACAGTGCCCATCCACTGGACCACCAGGGAAGGAGAGCCCCCCTCCCTGGCCAGCTAGTAAGCAGGGAGGGGGGACGAAAAAATTTATATATAGCAATAATAATAAAAAAAAATACAAATAATAAAATAAAAATAATAATTAAATAAAAAATTATAATAAAATAAAAAAATTATAATAATAAAAAAATGTAATGAAACAAAAAAAATATTAAAATAATAATTAAAAAATAAAAATGCCCCCCCCACCAAGGCTCTGCATCACACTCTGCATTACACACACACACATACACACACTGCACTCATACACACACACACTGCACTCATACACACACACACTGCACTCATACACACACACTGCACTCATACACACACACTGCACTCACACACACACACTGCACTCATACACACACACACTGCATTCATACACACACTGCACTCATACACACACACTGCACTCATACACACAGCATTCTCATACACACATCATTCTCATACACACAGCATTCTCATACACACACACTGCACTCATACACACTGCATTCATACACACACACTGCACTCATACACACACACACTGCATTCATACACACACACTGCACTCATACACACACACTGCACTCATACACACAGCATTCTCATACACACACAGCATTCATACACATACATAGCATCCATACACACACAGCATTCATACACACACACTGCACTCATACACACACACACTGCACTCATACACACACTGCACTCATACACACACTGCACTCATACACAGCATTCTCATAGACACACACTGCACTCATACACACAGCATTCATACACACACACAGCGTTCATACACACACACAGCGTTCATACACACACACAGCATTCATACACACACACAGCATTCATACACACACACAGCATTCATACACACACACTGCACTCATACACACACTGCACTCATACACAGCATTCTCATAGACACACACTGCACTCATACACACAGCATTCTCATACACACACACTGCATTCATATACACACACTGCATTCATATACACACTGCATTCTCATACACACACTGCATTCATTATATACACACACTGTAAATAAATATTCAATTAATATAATTTTTTACGGATCTAATTTTATTTAGAAATTTACCAGCAGCTGCTGCATTTCCCACCCTAGTCTTATACTCGAGTCAATACGTTTTCCCAGTTTTTTGGGGTAAAATTAGGGGCCTCGGCTTATATTCGGGTCGGCTTATAGTATCCCTTTAAAAGATTTAAAGGGATACTATATGAACTATAGTCAAACATTTTTAGCTTAATAAAGTGTTTTTATCCCTGCAGTATCACTGCTTAAAGGACCACTATAGTGCCAGGAAAATAAACTTGTTTTCCTGGCACTATATGGTCTTTAGCACCCCCCCCCCCCCCCTCAGCCACTTACCTTTCTCCAGAGCCGGGCTCCCTCGGCGCTGGGGAACCCTCTTCCTCCTGCCGATGTCAGATCTGAATGCGCATGCGCAGAAAGAGCCGCACGCACATTCAAACCGCCCATAGGAAAGCATTACTTAATGCTTTCCTATGGACGTCAGTGTCTTCTCACTGTGATTTTCACAGTGAGACGCATGGAAGCATCACTAGTGGCTGTCAGTGAGACAGCCACTAGAGGCTGGATTAACCCAAGTGTAAACATAGTAGTTTCTCTGAAACTGCTATGTTTACAGCTGCTGGGTTGACACTAGAGGGACCAGGCATCCAGACCACTTCATTGAGCTGAAGTGGTTTGGGTGCCTATAGTGGTCATTTATTTTTCTGCCACTTCTGAGTTAAATCCCTTTGTTTCTGTTTATGCAGTCCTGTGTGCATTTCACCTAGCTGTGACTCACACTGCCTTCATCAATTTTATTTTCAATCAGATGTGTCGGTACAGTCTGTTTTCTTTAGAAGTTTGTATGTCCTGTTCAGTTACTTGAACATTAATCAGACTCAGTAAGTTCCTGTAGACTCTAGCAGGTTATTAAGGATATTGTTTTGTGTATTTCTCATCCTTTAGATGCTTTGGAGTCTAAAGGTTCTGTGAAGTATCTTAGGTGTTCCTAGAACTGCACTCTTGTGGACAGCATTCTCAAACCTGGGGATTACAGCCCCGAGTGCTCCTATCACAGCTGGACCTACGATCTATCTCTCAAGCACTCTATTGCTCTCTTGCTATCTCTCTCTATCTATCTCTCTCTCTCACTATCTTTATGGAGTAAACCAATTGTATAGTTGCCATAATTAAAAAAGGGAAACAAATAATTTCTGAATAAATTAAATACTGAATTGCAAACACTCTATATTTATATATATATATATATATATATATATATATATATATATATATAAATAAAAAACAATGATTTCTTTTTAAATGATTCATTATATCTAATAATTTTCATTGCCTTACTAATGGCTTAAATTACCAGTTATAAATTTATAAGCAGCGGATTAGCTAAACGTTCATAAAATAAAAATATATATATATATAATTTACTTTAGAACTAATGCTATTTTAGTAGTACATACATCAGATCTCTGTGTATAATTAAACTGTTTAATTTAATTAAGTAAATTGCACAAAGATGTACTCCACAGACGATTTTGCTTTTCTCTATTATCCCGCAACACAATTCATATTTTTACTAGTGCTGTTCTCTCTTTGTATAATAAGATCATATCTGTTTCTAACATCTTTTGCAGAATCCATTCCTGCCCTTATTCTGGAAATAAATGCAGACACGTGGGGGTTTATGAAAAATGGTTCAGAAAGTGACATGAAGCCTGATGAGTTACCACAGTCCGCTTCACATGTGGAGCAATCTACTACATGCCTTGCATTTATTAGATTTTCCCATTTCTATCCTTGACTTTCATCAACCATAGCTCATATAGGTTTTAAAGACGGAAGCTCATATTTACAATACATGACATTGAGAAAGGAGGAATAGCTAGAGAGATTTCATTTTCTTGGCTGTACACCGTCACAGTTAAACAGATAATAAAAATAACACTAAAAAAGCTAAAAAACAAAACAAAAAAAAAAAACTAAGTTTATTTTTTAATTACATACTAGAATATACAATTACAACGGACATTGTGATTTTTTTTTTAACCCCTTAAGGACCAAATTTCTGGAATAAAAGGGAATCATGACATGTCACACATGTCATGTGTCCTTAAGGGGTTAAAAGCCTTGTTACAAAATCTAACATGGCTTAGCTTTTTATGTAAAGTGGGTGTTGTAATGTTATGATTGTTTTTTTTTTTTATCATTCTATAATTTTGTCTAGATCCTATGAATGGTGTATTATGCATTTAAGAAGGGCTATCCGTTGGGCTGTTAAAGAATCATATAGGAGTTTAGTTCTGACAACATCTATAAATATATAGTCATGAAATTCGTAATTTGTATTATGGATATGAATAGTTGACTGAGTCTTGCTTTTAACTCAACGTCATTATAATATACAGTAGCATTCGATATTGCACATTAGTGGCATTGGTTCTCTAAGATATATCTGTGATCAGTCTGCAGTGAAATAGTTAAATAAGGATCACTCAGTCTCCAGTGCCCAGCTGTTTGCACAGGAGCAAAAGATACTCAGTCTAGGTGTTGTTGCTTTTAATGTATTAACTGTTTCAGGGCTGAAATGCTCATCAAAAAATGTTTAGGGGGAACCTTGCTAAAAGGAGAAAAAAAATAACTCTTCCCTTTCCAGAACAAGGATCTATTTAAAACATATCATGTATTGTCATTTTTATAATGATAATGTATAAGAGATACCTGTTTTTAGCATTAACGACATGTGACGAATGCAGTGCTGTTATTATCTACATATCTGTGGAAGAAGCCTTTTTATGTGAATATTTGTTCTAGGTAGCATATTTAGGCGTCACTAAAAAGAAAAATGTTATTGAATTACCTTTGTTGTTACTATGTATTTCTATGTAGTGTTGTTTTCATGCTGAGATTTGCTCACTTAGGGAGGAGTGTAAATGAGTCCATCTGTGTGAACTCTCATACCTAGTAAATTCTCCATATTTCATTTTCACAGCATTTTATGTGAATGCTATGAAATCACAGGTGTCAGGCACTAGCCTTTGAGAACAAAAAAATACACCATGGGGTTTATTCACCAAACAGTGTGTCGCAGAATGCAGATATTCCGTTGTCGAAAGAAAATAATTGCAAGAAACACGTTCGTGAATTTAGGATTTTACATTGGAAAATACTAAGTGGTATAATAAATGCTTAATAAAAATGATAGAACTCTAATTATACTGACATTTTAAGAACTGTGGTAACATATAACTGTATTTTTTTTAACATAATGTGCGTGCTTATAAAACGAATGCTTACCACAGCGTTGCAACTTATAAATTGCATTATAGGTTCTTCATTTTATGCAGTGCAGCCCTGCACTATGTATTGTTTTACAAGCATTCCTGAACAATATCAGCAATAGGGGAAGGTATACTTTTGAAAACTCAGCATTAAATAAAGCTCACATAGTGGCAAAACGTGCTATTTAATAATATATATAAGAATATGCATTGTACTGTGATGCTTAATTCAATCCCACCCTACTGAAAACATCCGTGAAAGAAAAAGATTGTGGGATACAAACAAATTTTAGACATGAAGGAGTTTATTGGTCTGGGTGCTCTACAAAGCTGAGTGCATTTGAAGCATGACCAAGTCAAAGCAGTACAGTAGCCAGAAAGGAAGAAGTAATTATTTCAGATTACAAAATGCTTCAGCGATTCTCTTCATAAGACAACTGCATAGTCTACTCTGCCTAGGACACAATCAATACTATATTTCGTCAAAATCTCTTGTAAGGTTGAAAACAAAATGATTCACATTGTTGTAGACAGTAGCTTCAAGCTATTTAGAAATGCATTACAATAAGCACCTATATATATATATATATTTTTTTTTTTTTTAATCAACTTTTGTTTTGTTTTTTACAGGGTTTGCTTTACAATTTAATTCAGCTAAAATACTGATGTAAGATGCTAAATTAGTGAATAAAAAAAAAAAATATATATATATATATATATATATATATATATATATAATAAATACATAATAACAATGTTTTCATGAATCATGCCGGCCTATTAAAATAATTGCCAAGTAAATAAAGCCAGTTTTTTTTAATTCAAATGATTAGATTTGCCATCAATCTAAAAAAAGAAAGAAAACAAAAAAAAAAAATCTTTGGTGGGCTCATGCTGCCCCCCATAGATGTATCTCTGAACATTCATTATGTCATAATTATAAAAGTCTCTTTGAAGTGGATAAAAATCCCTAGACTCTTCTCATCAATTATTTTCACCTGTTAATTCATTTTGTGTGCGGTAATAACCTCGGCATAATAACAAACGGGCAAGTACTCAGATTTTGCAATTAAAAGCAGCAGGACTCCTATTTTGATCATACAGACTGTGACATTCATCATAGAAAACAATTTGGGCCTAGCGGGATGACAGATGCCACACTGATGACTCTACTAACTAACTGCCTGTCGCGAAGTAAAAAAAAAAAAAAATAATAATAAACTGGCTCCGGCCTGCAGCTGCAAGATATCTGATAGCTTCTGACCATACAGAAGAGAAAACTAGCAGTGACTAAATTACTGATAGGTAATTTTACTTCAGAAAATGTGGATTTTCTTTATCTATATGCGTTTGCATTCCACTAGCTGGTGTAATTTGGAAACAAATAGTCTTTCGTTTGAAAATATCTGCAATCGCTATCAATGTTCTGCAAGCATTGTCTTTTGGCCCTTTAACATGAAAAATAAATTGTAATTCTCATTATTTTCCTTTTTTCACATCTTATTAGTTGCAAACGTCAAGTTGTTATCATTCTGCTTTGTTTGGCTAAATCAGAACACGAAGGATCTTATTTTTTTTTTTTCAACCTCTGGACAGGTGTCTAAATAATAGAAAAGGATTTTCTTTTGCTTTTCACTTTGCATCAAGTCTTAATGAATCCTTACGTGGGATTTATGCCATTGCCTAGCAAGTTTTAAAGCGACATGCTTCCCAATTTTGTGTGCAATTATTAGAGTAGCCTGCAAGCAAGAGAGCCAATTAGTCATAAAATGGATTCACAAGAGAATATAGCTGTGCTCTTTAAAGCATAAACATATCAGAGTGTAACTCAAGACTGGCAAATGTATCCTGGCCTGCATTATACGGATTTATTTACATTTTGTCACTTTGTATTAGTGTACACACAGAACAAAGATCAAGTGCCTTCTTTCCTTGACACGCCATTTTCTATTTGCTGGTTCCTAAGTATTAGATGATCCTAAACCCTGAAAAAAATACTAAAAATAAGCAGAATGCCCTGGGGCAAACAATACAATGTGTTGTTAAAAGCTACATAGCTTTTAGCTGTATCTTCAGCACTGTTTATATATGCTAAGTATGAATTCCACAACACATTTGTAGTATATGGTGACCATATTGCCTCTTTATCCAAGGATACTTTTAAAATATGAATGTCAGGGCCTCGGTGGATAAAATTAATTCTGTAGATTGCATTCTAGAGCTCCATAATGGCAGTTCTGTAAAATGCATATTTTAAGTGTTCCTGAAATAATAAACAATGTTGTGTTATTGTTGTTGTTGTGTTAAAAGTAACACTCTAAGCACCATACCTACTACCATAACCACTACAGCGCACTGTTGTGGTAATAGTGCCAGAAGTGTTCTAGCACCCCTCACCCCTAGAACAGTTTGATTCTTAACTGGGTTCTACTGCGTGCCGCACAGAGCCAAAAGGTCCTGGTTAGGAGCAGTGCAAGCTTGTTAGCTGAGAGCATCATTAGATGAGAGTTTCTGGCTCTCTGTCAGATGTAGTGTAGTTGAGAAGAGTTTCCTGATGGACCCTGAGTAAGAAGTCAAACTGTTCTAAAAACAAATTGGCTCCTTAGAATGGAAGGCCAGCGGTTCACTCCTTGCATCATACCCACTACAGCTCACTGTTATGGAGCTTGGTGTGTTCCTTTAAAGGTACTTTGTTGGCACTACAACCATTTCACATAATTTAAATGGTGATAGTGCCCAGAATCCCCTGGCACGGTTCCTTCATTTACCATTTTTGAGCAATTTAACACTAAATGAGGGCCCCTGGCTTCCCACAGCCCCACCTTCATTGAAAGTGTAATAAAGGCACTATGACAGAAGCTCCCATGCAATAGTCTTTTGCAGAGCCTTGAAGACCAGCATCTTGCACACAGACTATGGACTTGTTTCCAAGAGCCCCTAAAAGGGGCTTGTGACAAATGGCAATTGATATAGGAACCACATACCTATCTCATTTTACTCTTCCTCTAAATCCTCCTTCAATACTGCCCTCTGGAATTACTAAATTACATTTACATTAGTAAATCCACTGCTGTCCACGACCTTTTCATCTCTCATTACATAGACTTACTAGCCTTAACAGAAACATGGCTTTTCCCCTCTGACACTGCTACCCCTGCATCTTTATTCTTTGGTGGTCTTCAACTTACCCACAACCCAAGACACTCTGACAGTAAAGGTGGTGGTGTAGGGTTTCTACCCTCGCCTCACTCTTTCTTCAAACCTCTACCCACCCTCCTTCCCTCTCTTTCTCATCATATGAAATTCATTCAGTCCGCCTTTTCAAACCCATCTCTGCTAACATTGACATTATTTATGGCCCCCCTCTCCCCCCCAGTTCCCCTCTCCTCTCCCTTGACCACTTTTCTGCCTGGCTACCCTACTTCCTCTCCTCTAATATTCCATCCCTAATTCTCGGGGATTTCAACATTCCCATTAACCCAGCCCCACTCCAACCATGTACCTCGAGGAGGACACCCCTCCCCAACCGTGGCACACTAAATCAACACGCTACCTGCAAAAATGCTCCCATTGTGCTGACCGCTGATGGAGGAAGTCTCGCACCCAGTCAGACTTTCTCCATTATAGATTCATATTGCATTCAAACAGCGCAGCCCTTGCCCTTGCCAAATAGTCATACTTTTCCTCTCTCATTAGTTAATGTTCCCGCAATCCCAGGTATCTGTTTCATACCTATAACTCGCTTCTCCGCCCTGCTGTGGCCACACCCCAAACTAATCTTATAGCCGATAGCGTTGCATTCTACTATACAAACAAGATTGAACAACTAAGAATTCTCCCCACATTGCCCCTCTCTTTCTCAACCACACATAGATCATGCCTTTCCTACCCTTCAGACTTTCTCCCAGGCTACTGAACAAGAGGTGGTTGAACCTCTCCTTTCATCTCACCCCACCACTTGCCCACTTGATCCTGTCCCATCTCACCTTATCAGATCTCTCTCCCCTTGTCTTGTGCCTTCCTTAACACACATCTTCATCCGCTCTCTCTCTTATTTTGTTGTTACTGTTGGCTGCTGCCCTTAAACATGCCACTGTAGTACCCATCCTGAAAAAAATCATCTCTTGACCCATCCTCCCCTTCTAACTATTGTTCCATATCCCTGCTCCCTTTTTCCTCAAAGCTCCTGGAAAGACTTGTTTTCTCAATTCCACCTCTCTCCTTGACCCTCTTCAGTCTGGCTTCCTCCCCCTCCACTCTACTGAGACTGCTCTTATCAAAGTTACTAACGACTTAATCGCATTTAAATCCGAAGGCCACTACTCCATGCTAATTCTTCTTAACCTATTTGCTGCCTTTGACACTGTTGATCATGTTCTCCTTCTTCAAACTCTTCAATCACTCGGTCTCTGTAACACTATCCTCTCGTGGTTTTCCTCCCAATGCTCATTCAGGGTCTCCTTTTCTAATGATACCTCATCCCTTTGTCCGGTTGGAGTCCCTCAAGGCTCTGTTCTTGGTCCCCTTCTATTTTCTTTTTACACTGCCTCTCTTGGCAAACTTATCACCTTATTTGGATTCCACTATCTACTGTATGACACCCAGGTATATCTCTCCTCCCCTGACCTCTGCCCTGCTGTCCTGTAATGTGTCACTTCTTACCTTTCTTCTATCTCTGACTGGATGTCCTCCCGCTTTCTGAAACTCAATCTCTATAAAACTGAGCTTCTTGTCTTTCCTCCTCCTAATACTTATACTCCTCTTTTGCTCTCCCTTCAAGTTATTGGTACCCACATCAGTCCATCCTTGCAAGCATGCAGTCTTGCCATTATACTTGTTTCTGGCGTCATCTTTGAGCCTCACATCCAGTCTGTTACCAAATCCTGTATATTCCACATTAAAAACATAACCCGCATCCACCCCTTTCTTACACAAGATGCTAGTAGGGACCTTGTCCATTCACTAGTAATCTCTCACAATGAATATTGTAACCCTCTCCTAATTGGTCTTCCAAAAAGCTGTATTGCCCTGCTACAGCCTGTAATGAATGCTGCCATCAGACTGATTTTCCTCTCCAGTTGGTCCTCTCACACCTCACCCCTCTGTCATTCCTTACATTGGCTTCCTATATCCTATAGAAGTCAATTCAAAGTACTAATCAATACCTATATAGCATTGAACAATTCTAGCCCCTCCTACATCTCTTTACTGATTCATAGGTATGCCCCTTCACCGTTTCTACGCTCTGCCAGTGACCTTCTCCTGTCCATTGCTCGCACACATACGGCCAACTCACGCTTGCAGTACTTCTCGGGGGCGGCTCCCTTCCTATTGAATAGCCTGCCCACCACCATTAGACTCACCCCTATTCTTCAATCTTTTAAGAAGTGCCTTAAAACTTATCTCTTCAGGAAAGTTTATGGCATCCCAGAGTTACCTCTGCCTCACAAACCTGTCCCTTGCTCTCTCCAATAGGGCAACACTCTACTCTCTCCTCCAACTCTGCTTCATTCCCACCTTATTTTATTGCTATGTCATGTCCTATTGTGTTTTATACCCCACCTCCTATAGACTGTAAGCTCGTTTGAGCAGGGTCCTCTTCAACCTATCATTTCTTTAAGTTTTTTGTAATTGTCTTATTTATTGTTAAATCTCTTTATAATATTGTAAAGCACTACAGAATATGTTGGCACTATATAAATGCCAATAATAATAATAATATACAAACTATTCGTTACATGATAACGTTGCGGCAGATTTATGGTCCCTTGTCCAATACCAATACTGTATATTATATTGACCAATTTATTTTAGAAAAGGGATACCCATTACCAAACTCTTGATGCTGAAATTAATAAGGTTAGGAATCTTGAGAGATGAGATCTACTTTTAGATTGAAACAAAAAAAGAAACAAAGAAGCAGCTTTTGAATTTTAATTTCACACTCAATATAATTCAAAAGCTTTTGATATTAACATGTTATTAAACATGTTATAGAAAGACATTGGCTTTTACTACTAGGGGGCATACTTTTAAAAATTAAATTACCTCTTAGACCAAATGTAATATTTAGAAGAGGATTGAATCTCAGAAATGTTTTAGCACCTAGCACTTTTAGACGTACAGAACATGAGTTGTGTGCCCAAAAGGGTTCCCTTACTTGCAGTATATTTAACCCCTTAAGAACGGCGGGCGTGCTATCCCATCCTTGGGGACTCGGCTCTAAACGCCGGTGGGCGGCATAGCACATCCATGCCGTCCAGGGGGCTTACCTGCTCGCCGGCGATCCCACGCCGGTGATCGCGATGGGGAGACTTACCTGGTCCCTCCTGGGCCATGTGATTGCGAGGTCCTTGTTAGCAGGGCCGGCGCGTCCATAAGGCGGCACAGGCGGCCGCCTTAGGGCGCACCGGCTCTGGGAGCGCAAAATTCCAGTGACCGGCAGGAGGGAAGTGCTCCCTCCTGCCTGGTCACCTCCTGGATCCCCGGAGCTGCTGGGAGGCGTGCGGCTGAAGTGAATTAGGAGGAGGCGGCGAGGGAGCTCTCTGATCTCTCTGACCGGCTCCCTCGCAGGCTGTTTTCTGATGCCGCGGGAGCCGGAATATGACGTCATATTCCAGCTCCCACGGCATCAGCAAAAGGCGCGCGAGGGAGCCGGTCAGAGAGATCAGAGAGCTCCCTCGCCGCCTCCTCCTAATTCACTTCAGCCGCACGCCTCCCAGCAGCCCCACTGGACCACCAATGAAAGACCCACGCCAGCACTCCAGGTAGGGAGGCTGGGTGGGAAATTTTTATTTTAATTTAGATAATTAATTACTGTGTGTGTATGTGTGTGTGCATGTGAGTGTGTGTGTCTGTCAGTGTGTGTGAGTGAGTGTGTGTGTCTGTCAGTGAGTGTGTGTGTGTGTGTGTCTGTCAGTGAGTGTGTGTGTGTGTCTGTCAGTGTGTGTGTGTGTGTGTCTGTCTGTCTGTCTGTCAGTGAGTGTGTGTCTGTCAGTGTGTGTGTGTGTATGTGTGTCTGTCAGTGTGTGTGTGTTCGAGTATGTGTCTGTGAGTTTGTGTGTGTGTGTGAGTATGTATTTTTCTGTAAGCCTGTCTGTATGTATGTATCTGTATGACGGTATGCCTCTGTATGTATGTATGTGTCTGTATGTCTTGTACGTATGTTTCTGTATGTCTCTGTATGCATGTATGTATGTAACTGGATGTATGTTTGTCTCTGAATGTCTGTATATATGTCTCTGTATGCATGTATGTAACTGTATGCCTTTATGTCTCTGTATGTACGTATGTGTGTGTCTCTGTATGCCTGTATGTCTTTGTATGCATGTTTCTGTATGTATGTATGTGTCTGTATGACGGTTTGCCTCTGTATGTATGTATGTGTCTGCATGCCTGTATGTCTCTGTATGTATGTTTCTTTATGCCTGTATGTCTGTATGTATGTGCCTGAATGTCTTTGTATGTATGTTTCTGTATGCCTGTCTGTATGTATGTGTCTGTATGACGGTATGCCTCTGTATGCATGTATGTCTTTATATGCCTGCATGTCTCTGTATGCATGTATATCTCTGCTTGTATGTCTCTGACTGTATGTGTCTGTATGTCTCTGTATGATTATTTCTGTCTTTGTATGACAGTGTACCTGTATGACTTTGACTGTGTGACTGAAAAATGATGCCTGTGTGCCTGTGGCTTGGGAGGAAAGACACACAGGTGAAGATGCATTTTTTTTTAACCCCTTAAGGACCAAGCTTCTGGAATAAATGGGAATTATGACATGTCACACATGTCATGTGTCCTTAAGGGGTTAATGAGGGTTGGGGGCGCCAAAATGCATCTTCGCCTGTGTAACTAAAAATCCTAGCACCGGCCCTGCTTGTTAGGACCTCGCGATCACATGGACGGAATAGCCGTCCATAGCAGTGCCAGCAGGGGGAGTGCCTGGAATGACAGGTAGTACCCCTGCTGCCTGAAATAAAGTAAAATAAAGTTCAAACACAGTGTAAAATTAAATAATATATACACTCACACGTACATACACATACACAAGTGTATTTTAATATTAATATAATTACATATATATATACACGTAGAATTATATTTATTAAATATATCTAATTATAATTATGTATATATATATATATATTATAAAATAATAAATATATAAATACGTTAAAAATGAAAAATAAAAAATAATTAAAAATAAATAATTAAAAAATATATATATATGTGTAATTTCGTTCTAAGTGTATTTTGATATTAATATCAAAATACACTTAGAACTAAATAATATATATATATATATTTATACATAAATATATATGTATATATCACTATATATATATATATATATATATATATATATATATATATATATACGTATATAGAAATAAAATAATAATAATAAAAAAAAAAAAATATATATATATGTAAGTATATATATGTGTGTATATACAGTGGGACCTTGGTTTACAAATTTAAGGTGCTCTCCAGGACGTTTCTTATTGCGAAAAATATGTAAATCGAAACACGGTTTCCCTTAGGAATGCATTGAAAACCAATTAATCCGTTCTGGAGGTCAGAAAAAAGTAAAAATGAGCTGGTATGGAAATCAACCCACAATGCAGAACACACAATAAAAGGCATGCAAACGACGAAGCTCAGCTCCTTACCGTTCCACAGCTTGAGAAATGCCCCAAAAAGTCCCAAAACAACTGTAAACAATTTCCAGAATGGCTCCAAAATTTGATGCAAAAGCCGCTCCAACACCTCCACACTCAACGCCACGTGCTACCCACAGGCTCCAGCATGCAGGGGGCGGTGCTATAAACCTCCCAGGTGCAATGCATCCTGGGGAAACCTGCTTTGTATTGCGAAAAAAATATGTAAACCGAGGCATTATTTTCAATGGATTTTCATGTGTAAACCGAAAATTATGTTCAACGAGGCGTTTGTAAACTGAGGTCCCACTGTATATACATACGTATATATATATATATATTTTTCATTTATTATTTATTTTTATTCTACATATATATTTATGTAATATTTTTACATAAGTACGTCATTTTATTAATTACAATTTGCGGGACCTGCCTGATAACCCAGGCAGAAACTCCAGAGAATTTAATTCGCTAGCACTATATTTAACCCTGTAACTTTCCAAGACACCATAGAACCTGTACTTGGGGGGTACTGTTCTTCTTGGGAGACTTCACTGAACACAAATACTAGTGTTTCAAAACAGTAAAATATACTACAACGATGATATCATCAGTGAAAGTGATATTTTTTTAATTTTTCACACACAAACGGCACTTACACTGACGATATAAATCTTGTGATAAGTTTTACGGTTTTGAAACACTAATATTTGTGTTCAGCAAATAAAAGTATAAAAGTATCCCTCATCTACATGTTTTATGGTGTTTCCAAAAGTTACAGTGTCAAATATAGTTTTTTGCATTTTTCACACACAAACAAATATTAACACTAACTTTGGCCAGTGTTTGGCAAATTTCAATGTTAAAAAAAATGAAAAATGTAACATGCTATATTTGATACCTTAACTTCCCAAAACACCATAAAACCTGTACATAGGAGGTACTGTTTTACACATGAGACATTGCTGTATACAAATATGTGTATGTTATTGCAGTAAAAGCAAACAGTATTATGACATTCACAGTTAAAATGTCATGCAGAGCTAAAAAAATAACATTTCTTAACTTCTCAATTTTTTTATATTTTATTCATATTAAACTGTTTCATAGCTAAATATTCGATGTTAAATGAAAGCCCTATTTCTCCTGAATAAAATTATATATAATAAGTGTGGGTGCACTTAAAGGGACACTCCAGGCACCCAGACCACTTCTGCTCATTGGAGTGGTCTGGGTGCCAACTCCCACCACCCCTAACCCTGCAAGTGTATTTATTGCAGTTTTCTATAAACTGCAATAATTACCTTGCAGGGTTAACTCCACCTCTAGTGGCTGTCTATTAGACAGCCACTAGAGGGAACTTCCTGCTCTATAGCACAGGAAACCTGTGCTAGAGCGTCGCTGGACATCCTCACGCTGTGTGAGGACCTCCAGCGTCGATCAAATCACCATAGGAAAGCATTGAAATTCGTTTTCAATGCTTTCCTATGGGGAGACGTAATGCGCATGCGCGGCATTGCCGCACATGCGCATTAGGTCTCCTCGGCCGGTGGGCGGGATCAGTCTCGCCCACCGGCTGATGGAAGAACAGGGAGGAGCGGCGCGGAGGAGGAGACAGCGGCAAGGGACATCGCCGCTGCCTCAGGTAAGTGACTGAAGGGGTTTTCACCCCTTCAGTAACCGGGGATTGGTGGGTGGGAGGGAGAGGGACCCTCCAGTGCCGGGAAAACGGATCGTTTTCCTGGCACTGGAGTTTCCCTTTAATATGAAAGAGGTGAATTACGGTTGAACAGACATATAGTCAAATTCCAAGATTTGTTTACGTTTTATTTGGATCAAAACGTGTACATTTGGCTAAGTCCTTAAGGGATTAAAGGTTTCAAACACATACCTAGGGTAACAACAGCTTCTAGGAGTACCCAAACATTTGATTTTTTTTATATTAACCCCTTAAGGACACATGACGTGTGTGACATGTCATGATTCCATTTTATTCCAGAAGTTTGGTCCTTAAGGGGTTAAAGGCTCTATATCCTGTTTCTCCACTCATGTAGACTATTTACTTAGCTGTGGAGTAAGTACAACTATACCCCCCTTTATAAAAAAAAAAAAACTTTGTTGCTATTAACAAGTTAAATTAGGTGAGAGAGGAGGAGACAATGAAATATAGAGTAGACGGGAGGGTTTTTTAATTCATAAGTTGCAAACAATGCAACCAAAAGGTTTAAATGTTGATTTTGACTTGGTTTGTTTTTTACAAAATGTAAATATATATATATTTTTGTTTGTTTGTTTGTTTTTTTTTTTTTTTGTTTGTTTTTTGCCAGAACCCCAAGTTTCTCATCTGAATATATTATACTATTCTTACATCTTATATATACACATTTTCAGGGCTTTCTTCTCCTTGTATATTTTATATTATTCATAATTTTTTTTATCAAAAAATCTTTTTATTACTTTTTATATATATTTATACTCTTCTGTTTGTATATATTGATATATTTATTTCTGTACAAATTTACTTTTTCATTTTTATTTGTATTTATTCCCCTCTCTACTTCAATTATCTACCTTCTCTAAAATGTTAAATGCTTAACCCCTGAAGGAAAAAGGCAATTGTACATGTTCTGATCAAAACAAATTAAAAACAAACCCTAGAATTTGAGCTATAAGTCTGTTCAACCATAATTTACCTCTTTCGTATTAAGTGCACCCACATTTATTATATATCATTTTGTTCAGGAGAAACAGGGCTATTTTCTTTTGACCATATTTATTTAAAATATGTTTTTCTAGGTAAAACAAATACATTATGAGAAGTACAGAAAGAAAACAATTGAGAAACTGCTTTACATGTGTCTCAATAAATTCAGTGGTAGGATGGCAAGATACAGTGTAATCGTATACGCAAAATATATGTTATTAAAATGTGTTCAATTAAGCAAGCCAGAATAGCAGCACAATTATTCCCACCGGAGATAGACGTTTTATTGACCTGTCATCTGTGAGGAGACCTTTAGAAAGTTTTTTCTGCTTTAGTTCAGTGTCATTGAAAGCCATATGCGTATATTCTTATATCATGTTCATATCCTTAGACAAGCGAGTATCTCTAAAATATAGATAATAGTGAAGGAGGAAGGAGAGATAAGTCGTGTTTGGACTGGAAGGAATATGGGAGAGAAAAAGGAAAGGGAAAAAATGGGGGGGAGAACCTGAGTGGGTAAGTGTTGAGAAGGGAGAGACACGATGGGGAATGAGGAGAGGGGGAAGACCATGATAGCTGTAGGCGATAATACAAGAACCACACAGCCCTTTACTCCCACGTTACCCATTACTCAAGAGAGCTGGTGTAGCTTTGCCAAAACCTCCATATCTTCTTATGGCGATCAAGACCCCTTTGAGCATAGCTGTGTCTTCCTCTAGTCTCTGGATTTCCTCCACCCTCCCAATCCAATGGCTGCTGTCAGTTAGTGTTTAGAGAGGGATTTCTTGAGTTGGGAACCAGGAGTTTGGTATGTTCTCACTTCTCAAATGGGTGGTTTTGGACCAGCCCCTTGCGGTCCCAGCTTCCAGACAAACTGCAGATGTGTCACGATACCTAGTGGCCCAATACACAGTGTGTATGTGATAATAGATTAGACAATGTGTACCAGTCCTTAAAATGGGTTAGACATTGTTAGATTAAGAATGGTCAGGAACATGCCTAGTCAAGGAAAACAGAAATCAGGGAAGTGAAAACCAATAGGCGAGTCACAGGATTACAGAACGGAGAATAGTCAGGGAGAGCCGAGATCAATATACCAGAAACACAGAATATAATGCACTCTTGGAAACTGTAAACAGAAACCACAACAGGGCAATGATCCATACCCTAAGTGACCTTTTTATAGCCTGTGGCTTTAATTCTATAGCCACATCCCCAAAACGTTCGAAATCGAACATTTTGCCGGGCCATGATGTCATCAGCGTCTTGTCGGGGTGCAAAGTGGTGGAGCTACAGTGGCCAGCATCAGAACTGCTGAGGAGATGAGAGGGACCGTGCTTCCTTAATGGACCTCTCCAGACTGTGTCATGGCTTGGGCAACAGAAGGTAATGTGACAGGATGGAATCTAAGATTGCGCCAGCTCCCATTCACATATTGACCAAATTCACTGTGAGTCGGGGTTATGCCACTCAATTACTTGAGCTAAGTGGGTTTCCGATAATAATCCCAGAAACAAGGCAATTCCAGGCAATGCAATGCATATAAATTGCATTATTCATGGTCAAGGCCTCCTCAATTTTCACACATATCAAACCTGTCACGATACCTTACCTTGATCCTGGCAGCCCGTGGGGAAGTACGCTAACTGCCAACTACTGCCAGGGTTGAATGCCAGTCGCTCCAAACTTGTCCCCATTTATGAAGCGGCGCATGTGCAAAAATTCTAGTTATTCAAAGCCCTCTGACGTTTTGGGTGCGTGGATTTAAAGCAAAAGTGGTTCCCCTATAAAAGAGCGCCTTTTGCTTTGGTTCAATGCCCTATTGTGGTTCGCTAGCTTTTCCCTCTAGTGCTATATTGCTTTCTGGTATTTTTGGACTTGGCTTGTATTTTGGACTATTCTGTTTTCTGGGATCCTGACTCAGCTATTCCTTTTCATTATCCTGATCTCTGGTTTTCCTAAGACTACTCCTTGACTATTCTCTTGCTAAACACGTTAAACCTGGCCATTATAAGGTCCGGTAATATGTGTTCTCTTTTTAGGGTTATATTCTGCGTGTTGGGGTCACTTTGTCAAAACAGGACCAGTGCTGAGTTCAAGGACATGAAGATGTCTGAGGTAAGAGTTTTGGTATTGTTTGATATAAATATAATATCCTGGGTAACAGACTTAGTTTTATGTTATTTATTCGGCCTACCCACTAGAAATTAGGCGTACCCAGTTCTTCATGTCTGCCGAAATGTTATTAAGCATCGGTTAAAATTTAAATTGAGAAAGGTGTTTCCTTATGGAATCCTTATGCCAAGATATTTAAGGTTTACCTAACACCCTTTGAATTAGAATATCCCTAGAAGTATCTAAATATTCATTGCATTGGATTTATCAAGGTTCAGTATGCAATTGCTCAGTTTCCAAAATGTGTTGAGTTTGTGCAGCAAGTTAGGAATGGAGATCAGAGGTTGGTCTATATAGATCATAGATTGAATGGTTAGCTGTAACTGCTTCCAAAAATGAAAATTACGGTAAGTAGGGATACATTTTCCCTTTTCCTGGCTATATCCATGGCATATCCATGGCAGCACAACAATGGGTAATACCCCAGCAATAACCAAGGGAGGGAAAGAAATACACAAGACTTCCAAATTAATAATGCAAAGTGCAAAAACACACACACCTCATAAGGACATTGGAACTGAAAAACTGATTGCCCACTATTGCCACATTACCAAATTGACCTACTCAAATGTACCAAAATTGGCAACTGTTGCTCAAGAGGGAGAAACGACTCTATTGGAGAGCTAAGAGACCTTCAGGAAGCCTCAATGTAGTCAAGACTATCCCTCTGCTGATGGCTAATATAGAAGCATGAAGACCTCTCCTGGTGAAGATAAATAGTCTACCAGAAGAAAGAGTGAATCTATAGAAATAGATCTTTAGACATCTATGTAGGACAAGAGAAAGTTTCATTACGGAGTCTTCATTCCAACCAATAGGCTTTTAGAGCTGGAAGAATAATTTCTTAATTAATATGGAGAGAAGAAGCCACTTTGTGACTAAATTCAGAAACAGATTGAGGATTATTCTATATTGGGAAAGACAGTAAAGGGTATTATGGGATCCTCCATAATAAGGATCCTAATGGTACCGGGAACTAAAAAAAAAAGATGCTATGTTCCTTCTGACATCAGAAAAGAAAGGCTCAACCTTAGAAGATTATTTCAGATATAAAGACATACGGACTCTGGAAATCAAATGGTCCACTTAAGCTGATTCTGGAGGTACTGAAATATCCTCATCCGAAAATGATACCATATCTCTGAATGTATCCATCTCCAAGGATTCCTCAAAGTATTCATTCTAGGAATTGTCCAGAGGATCTGCGCTTTAACAGTTTCTATAATGTCTTGAGATACCTCCTGTTTGACATTGCATAATATATGGCATAGGGGTAGATGGGCCTGTAGCCACTTTCAGACAGCCTGTGCAGAGACTTTACTTTTACAAGGCTCTCTTATCATATGCATCACAAAGGATCCTTTAGGGCAACTTCCCTTGTATGATCCGGATGATTTTCTTCCCATAGAGCTATCATCATAGGGAATTCCAATTATTAATAGGCACTCTTTTGTTTGGTAACAGAGTGGCGAATAACCGAGAATGCCCATTACCAAGTACAGAGGCATAGAAATAAATTAATAAAGTGGCAAAAAGCCGTTAATGTCTAAAACTAAATATAGAGAATATTGTAATAAATAAATTAATAAAGTGGCAAAAAGCCGTTAATGTCTAAAACTAAATATAGAGAATATTGTAATAAATAAATTAATAAAGTGGCAAAAAGCCGTTAATGTCTAAAACTAAATATAGAGAATATTGAATAAAGCGGAGAATAGCCACACATGTATTTTACAAGTCACAAAGGTATGGACAAAGTGAATAAAGCAGCGAATGGTTGGAATGCAAAGATAATAAGTGATGTTTAACCAAGAAAGGTACATTCAGATATTTTCTGGTTACCCAATTGATAAATTACCTCATTTAATTTACTGCTGGGAATTGAACCTGCAACCCCCAAGGGATGAACAGATTCCTATGATGATGCATTAGCCCACTGAGCTATCTCACCAGACTTGAAATAAATCCAGCGGCTGTATAAAAGGCATAACAGAGACCTAGGAATAAGTGAATACAGTGGCTATATTAAAGCCAAATAGGCCTAGGAATAAGAGAATCCAGAGGCAATATTAAAAGGCCCAACAGAGGCCTAGGAATAAGTGAAACCATTGGCTGTAATAAAAACTATGTAGGCCCTGAAATAAGAAAATCCAGCTGCTATATAAAGAGGCATAATAGAGGCCTAGAAATAATTGAATCCAGCAGCTGTATTAAAAGGCAAAACAGAGGCCTAGGATTAAGAAAATCCAGAGCCTATATTAAAAGGCATAACAGAGGCCTAGGAATAAGTTTGATTGATATTACAATTAGCAGAAAACTCTTACCGTTGAGATGAAATTGATGAAGGGTAGAAGGGGATATATCCGTTTATATGCTTTGAATGTGCATGCCCAGCCTGCTACCCCTTGGTCACTGAAGGAAATAGGGTGATGGCATAATCTTGCTACCCCTCGGGTCACAGTAAGTAAATCCATATGCTCTGTATGTGCATGCCCAGCCTGCTATCCCTTGGGTCACTGCAGGAATTATGGTAATGGCCTGATTTTGCTACCCCATCGGGTCACAGCAAGTTAGAGCCCCCGGACACTAAAGGGGTTTCTCCAGGAGGTCACCTTTGAGGAGGGCCATGTACTGGAGACTTCCCAAGGGAGAGAGGCTGAACTCCCAAGGGGCCAGAGGAAAAGACTATTCTCAGGTAAGCCATAAAAGTTTTTGGTCTTGAAATGACTAAGTTGTTCCTATAGGGATAGGACAGGAACAAAAAGACAGAGGGTGGGAGGGGTAGGAGGGCTTACTTATACCTTCTGTTTTAGGTTCCTGTTTAGTTAGGGATAGGGAGGAGCTACCCATTGTTGTGCTGCCATGGATATGGCCAGAAAATATATATATACATATATAGATAGGTATTTTTGTTTACTTATATTTATGCATTTTTCATTATATATAGTAAGGCTGTGGCCTGTTGTTGTGGGAGGGGTTGCATGACCTATTAGAATCGCAGACAGACCCTTTTCCCTGGGCCATCACCATTCGTTTTCATTGTTATTTATGTCACCAGGATACTTCCAGTTTCGGCTTGATCATGCGCCAAAATCATATAGGGACCCATTCCCAACTCCTGCTCATCTTCTCACAGAACAAATAACTCTTATCAGGCCACATTTCAGAGGAATTACCAAAACTTTAACTATCCTACACTTCCGTCACTTAGACCACAGCAAAATTTGCAATACCTGCAAACTGCAAGTATCCCAGCTTTAAATTACACCCAAATTCAGCCTTTTTACTATTCGTGAATCTATATTACGTTTGGTCACCTCGACTTTGCTCTCAGAACTCATTCCAAGCACGGCCCAAATTCGGTTTGTAACTAAATATAAGCTCTTGTTCGCAAACTGCACTACTGTTGTCAAGCTGTCAGGCCGTTCTGCACTCATTCGACCAGTGCATACCGCATTTAGCTATTTAATATTAGCAGCCTCATTCGACCATAGTGATGGCTGTTTGCATGTGCCTCAATCTGATTCTGCTTTCCGAATGTTCGGCCCTCATTCAGCCATTGATGTATCACTGACACATTCAGTGCTCAATTAAGAGAATGGTCCATTCAGCCCTATTCAGCCAGCCCAGATTTTAAGTATTACTTTGGCCCCCTTCAGTTTTCAAAATGTTGGGACTCATTCATCCATTACCATTGACTATCTGTGGTTCATCCAGCCCTAGTCGGTAGGTTTAACTGTATATACAATGTCATGTTCAGCCCTTTCAAGGCCTAATGTTAAATGTACAAAGCTATTCATCTGCTATGCAATTGGCCTTCAAGTGGCCAGATTATTTGTTCGCTAGTTTAACTTTGGACATAAAACACAGCACGTATAAGTATTTTATTAAGCCAAATGTTATATACAGTACTGTTGATATATAATCCTCACGCAGCATATAATTATGTAAATGTATTGTCTTATATTGAGATACAAACAGCAAAAGGAACAACGCTAATTAATAAAAAAAAAATTAAAAGGCAGCAACCCAATTAAGGGGATTCCTCACAAACCCCTAAAATAGATCAAAGAAAGAACAACAAAAGGAAGGGCTGTGTCAGAGTTAAATACAGATGATAAAAACATACATTATCCAAGGATAAACAGAGGCTTATACAAGCAATACGAAACAATGTAATAGTCCAAAAAGTCTATGTTAAAAGTACCCTTAAGGTAGTAATACATGCAATTAAAGTGCTGGGTCAAACGATAAGTGCTAAATTAGGCAGAGACTTCTTGTTGAGAAGCTATGGTATTATTCAGAATTTCTTGTTGAAGTCCATACAAAAAGAGAAAAAGCAGAAAGAAACTCCAATAGTGCAATATGTCACACCAACCAAAGTGGTTTTAGTACAATAACAATAGGTTACTCACATTTGGTACAAATAAACTAATATAGGTACTGATATTGTTTCATAAAGCTTCATACATCTTCTCTGCTGATAAGCATTTTGCCCCCGTTCGGCCCACAGCCCTCTGTCAAAATATGAATAAAGGTATTGCTATAATTTCATCTGACCTTGTACATTGGACTTTCAGTTGGTAAAGCATTTGGCCAATATTTAACACACTATATATTTATTTGTATATCAGCCCACACTCTGCAATTTTTGCAATCTAGCAATTATACTCAGGCCCTTATTTAGTCTTCATACATACACTCATAATCTCGGTCGGATCACAAAACAAATCATGGCTTTATCTTTCAACCCAGTCTACATTCAGCCTAAGTTTAAAGTAAATGCCTCTAGTAACACTACCAAGCTTGTCTATATACGTACACACATACTTTAGCACTTTACTACTGCACGTATCCACTTGTTAACCCCAGCAATATGGTTACTAGCATACAGTGAAATCAACCTATGTTATTTCATTACACATGGGGATTTAAGACAGTATCAATTTATTATAGGCTGGTTCTGATACCTATAAAACATATTCCTACAACATGGAAGGGGTTCACATTGGAATTAAACTAAGGCCAATCCCTTTATACTTAAGTGAACCTTATTAATATTCCATTACCAGTGCTACAATGTATTTACAGGACTCACCATTGTGACATGCTAAAAGAACTAAACTGGCTGTCGCTGGAATCCAGACGCACCCTTCATCTTTCCAGCCTTGTGTTTAAGAGCTTTTCTGGGAAACTCCCACCATACCTGAACAAAATGCTTTCCCCAGCTGTTCCCACTTTCTATAAGCTCTGATCCAGTACCAACACTTTATTTAGTCTACCTCAATACAAAAAGAAAGCAGCCCGATCCTCATTCTCATACAGAGCGCCGCAATTGTGGAACGACCTCCCGCACAATTTAAAATCTTCCCTACGCCTAAAGTCCTGCTCTACATACCTCAAAACAGAATGCACCTGTCATGGTTGATTATATATTTCCTACATGTTCTATGTTAACTTTTGTATTTATTGTGTATTAATATTGGTTTTGTATTTTATTGTACCCTAATGTAACATTCTAATAATGCGTGGGGAAAGGCAGGTGTGAGGGTTATCTAATTATTCTGAAAGCAAGAGACCCCAGGCTAAATAAAATATTGCCCTATGCTAGAATTTATGCTGGCATTTGGTCTCTATAGAGATGTAATCTTCTCTTCATTCCAATAATGTAGGGAAGACTTCCACTTCATCCCACGAGCCAGAACAAAAAGGTGTCAAAGATAAATTAGGTAGACCTATCATGTTTTTAGGAAATTCACAGGTCTGTAATAACTTCAATGCTAGCAGTTGATGTTTTAGCACATGGAGATTATAAAATGTATGTTCATTATGTTTTAGAGCACACGCTAAGACCATGTTCACTAACCGTCCGATTTTACCCAATACAATGACTAACTGAAATAAACATCGATAAATTGGCATTGTACTTGACCTCTCACCCTTTTAATTATTTTGTAGATGTTCTTATAATGGGTTATTCACAAGGTGTTGACACAGGATTCATATCACTCCCGACAGGCACTCTAAATTGTAAAAACGTACTCTCCGCCTTACACTACCCCCCTCATGGCAGACATGTTACTACAAAAAGAAGTTAATGACGGATTTCAGGCTGGGTCCTTTCAGTCATCACTCTTTTTTTATTTTGGCTTACCCATCTAATTGGCATAGATAGAGGGAAATTAATTCACTTCTACCATCTGAAGAATTTTCTCTCCAGTATAGAACCATGAACAATGCCAAACTAGCTAACTTAAAGGCAGGTAAGTCAGCATGGCTCAGTAAAACCGATATTTCCAACGCCTTTAAGTTGCTTTCCGTCCACCCATCTCTGTGGCATCTATATGGTATAGAATGGAAAGAAAAATACTACTTTGCAACCAGACTCACAGTCTGAGCAAAGTGTAGCCCAAAATAATTCAGATTTTTTTCAGAAACTCTCTGTTGACTCATACCTAATATCACAAGATGCCCAGAAGTAATTAACCACTTAGATGATTTCCTAGATGATTTCTTTAAAAAAAAAAAAAAAAGAGTTGTGGCAACTGACATTTAATGTGGATAAGTGCAAGATAATGCATCTTGGACGTAAAAACCCAAGGGCAGAGTACAGAATATTTGATAGAGTCCTAACCTCAACATCTGAGGAAAGGGATTTAGGGGTGATTATTTCTGATGACTTAAAGGTAGCTAGAAAATGTAATAGAGCAGCAGGAAATGCTAGGAGAATGTTTGGTTGTATAGAGGTATTAGCAGTAGAAAGAGGGAAGTGCTTATGCCATTGTACAGAACACTGGTGAGACCTCACTTGGAGTATTGTACGCAGTACTGGAGACCGTATCTTCAGAAGGATATTGATACTTTAGAGAGAGTTCAGAGAAGGGCTACGAAACTGGTTCATGGATTGCAGGATAAAACTTACCAGGAAAGGTTAAAGGATCTTAACATGTATAGCTTAGAGGAAAGACGAGACAGGGGGGATATGATAGAAACATTAAAATACATAAAGGGAATCAACACAGTAAAGGAGGAGACCATATTTAAAAGAAGAAAAACTACCACAACAAGAGGACATAGTCTTCAATTAGAGGGGCAAAGGTTTAAAAATAATATCAGTAAGTATTACTTTACTGAGAGAGTAGTGGATGCATGGAATAGCCTTCCAGCTGAAGTGGTAGAGGTTAATACAGTGAAGGAGTTTAAGCATGCGTGGGATAGACATAAGGCTATCTTAGATATAGGAGACTAATGAAAGTATTTTAGAAAATTGGGCAGACTGGATGGGCCGAATGGTTCTTATCTGCCGTCACATTCTATGTTTCTATGTTTCTATGTTTCTATGTTTCTATTAATAGAACCAGAGAACATTATACCACAGAGCACTCACAGCACCACGGCTATGTTTCCCAAATTAGGGGTCCCACTGTCCAAAAACAAAACCATAGTTCTTATGATGAATCTTATTTTGCTAAGCATACTACTAGACTATATTCTAATGCAGTCCAATCTCCCACATGACAAGATTTAGAGAATCCAGGAGGAAAAGGACAGAATTATTTTCACAAGGTTCCTCCATACATAGGGATCTACAATCTCTTCTGGGTTCTCTGAATTATGCTATGCACATAATCCCACAGAGCCACTCTTTCATTTCCAAGTTACTCTATCTTCTGCCTAATCTTCCTGACAACAGTATAGTAACACTAGACATCCAAACTCAAGCTGAATTAAAAATGACAAAAAACTTATTGGCATAGGTTTATACACAACTGGAATGGCAAATCCATGTTCATCCCCCCCCTTTAACAGCCTAATCCCAGTCATATAGACAGATGCTGCAGCCCATTCTGGCTACGCAGCTATTTACAATGATCTATAGTTAAGAGACATGTGGTCACCCAAAGCGACCAATCTACGTAATTTCACAAAACCTCAGCCCTCATGAATGTTTACCCTAAAATAGCAGCTACACTCATCTGGGGTAGTTTATGGGAATATCAAGCAAAGAATATAAATATATACAGGGAGTGCAGAATTATTAGGCAAATGAGTATTTTGACCACATCATCCTCTTTATGCATGTTGTCTTACTCCAAGCTGTATAGGCTTGAAAGCCTACTACCAATTAAGCATATTAGGTGATGTGCATCTCTGTAATGAGAAGGGGTGTGGTCTAATGACATCAACACCCTATATCAGGTGTGCATAATTATTAGGCAACTTCCTTTCCTTTGGCAAAATGGGTCAAAAGAAGGACTTGACAGGCTCAGAAAAGTCAAAAATAGTGAGATATCTTGCAGAGGGATGCAGCACTCTTAAAATTGCAAAGCTTCTGAAGCGTGATCATCGAACAATCAAGCGTTTCATTCAAAATAGTCAACAGGGTCGCAAGAAGCGTGTGGAGAAACCAAGGCGCAAAATAACTGCCCATGAACTGAGAAAAGTCAAGCGTGCAGCTGCCAAGATGCCACTTGCCACCAGTTTGGCCATATTTCAGAGCTGCAACATCACTGGAGTGCCCAAAAGCACAAGGTGTGCAATACTCAGAGACATGGCCAAGGTAAGAAAGGCTGAAAGACGACCACCACTGAACAAGACACACAAGCTGAAACGTCAAGACTGGGCCAAGAAATATCTCAAGACTGATTTTTCTAAGGTTTTATGGACTGATGAAATGAGAGTGAGTCTTGATGGGCCAGATGGATGGATTGGTAAAGGGCAGAGAGCTCCAGTCCGACTCAGACGCCAGCAAGGTGGAGGTGGAGTACTGGTTTGGGCTGGTATCATCAAAGATGAGCTTGTGGGGCCTTTTTGGGTTGAGGATGGAGTCAAGCTCAACTCCCAGTCCTACTGCCAGTTTCTGGAAGACACCTTCTTCAAGCAGTGGTACAGGAAGAAGTCTGCATCCTTAAGGAAACATGATTTTCATGCAGGACAATGCTCCATCACACGCGTCCAAGTACTCCACAGCGTGGCTGGCAAAAAAGGGTATAAAAGAAGAAAATCTAATGACATGGCCTCCTTGTTCACCTGATCTGAACCCCATTGAGAACCTGTGGTCCATCATCAAATGTGAGATTTACAAGGAGGGAAAACAGTACACCTCTCTGAACAGTGTCTGGGAGGCTGTGGTTGCTGCTGCACGCAATGTTGATGGTGAACAGATCAAAACACTGACAGAATCCATGGATGGCAGGCTTTTGAGTGTCCTTGCAATGAAAGGTGGCTATATTGGTCACTGATTTGTTTTTGTTATGTTTTTGAATGTCAGAAATGTATATTTGTGAATGTTGAGATGTTATATTGGTTTCACTGGTAAAAATAAATAATTGAAATGGGTATATATTTGTTTTTTGTTAAGTTGCCTAATAATTATGCACAGTAATAGTCACCTGCACACACAGATATCCCCCTAAAATAGCTATAACTAAAAACAAGCTAAAAACTACCGTATATACTCGAGTATAAGCCGACCCGAATATAAGCCGAGGCCCCTAATTTTATCCAAAAAAACTGGGAAAACTTATTGACTCGAGTATAAGACTAGGGTGGGAAATGCAGCAGCTACTGGTAAATTTCTAAATAAAATTAGATCCTAAAAAAAATATATTAATTGAATATTTATTTACAGTGTGTGTATAATGAATGCAGTGTGTGCGTATGTGTGTGTGTATGAGTGCAGCGTGTGTGTATGAGTGCAGCGTGTGTGTATGAGTGCAGCGTGTGTGTATGAGTGCAGCGTGTGTGTATGAGTGCAGCGTGTGTATGAGTGCAGTGTGTGTGTGCATGAATGCAGTGTGTGTGTGTATGAATGCAGTGTGTGAATGCAGTGTGTGCAGGGCCGGTGCAAGGATATTTGCCGCCGTAGGCAAAAAAAATTTTGCCGCCCCCTCCCCCCCCATATGTCCTGACTTCCCCTCCTCCTCCCTCAGTGGTCCTTACCTCCCCACCCCCGTGTTCCTTCAGCCCCCCCCCCAGTGGTCCTGACTCACCCCTCCCCTAGTGGTCCTTACCCTCCCCTCCCCTAGTGGTCCTTACCCTCCCCTCCCCTAGTGGTCCTTACTTCCCCCTCCCCTCCCATAGTGGTCCTTATCCCACCCCCTCCCTCTCATAGTGGTCCTTATCCCCCTTCTCCCTCCCATAGTGTTCCTTATCCCCCCCATCCCTCCCATAGTGGTCCATATACCCCCCCCCTCCCTCCCATAGTGGTCCTTATCCCACCCCCTCCCTCTCATAGTGGACCTTATCCCCCTTCTCCCTCCCATAGTGTTCCTTATCCCCCCCATCCCTCCCATAGTGGTCCATATACCCCCCCCCCTCCCTCCCATAGTGGTCCTTATACCCCCCTCCCTCCCATAGTGGTCCTTATCCCACCCCCTCCCATAGTGGTCCTTATACCCCCCCTCCCTCCCATAGTGGTCCTTATACCCCCCTCCCTCCAATAGTGGTCCTTATCCCCCCCTCCCTCCAATAGTGGTCCTTATCCCCCCCTCCCTCCCATAGTGTTCCTTATCCCCCCCCATCCCTCCCATAGTGGTCCATATACCCCCCCCTCCCTCCCATAGTGGTCCTTATACCCCCCTCCCTCCCATAGTGGTCCTTATCCCACCCCCTCCCATAGTGGTCCTTATACCCCCCCTCCCTCCCATAGTGGTCCTTATACCCCCCTCCCTCCAATAGTGGTCCTTATCCCCCCCCCCTCCCTCCCATAGTGGTCCTTATCCCCCTTTTTTTTGTTATTAATTTTTTTTTATTATTATTATTTTTTATTTTATTTATATATATTTTTTTTTCGTCCCCCCTCCCTGCTTGATATATGGCAGGGAGGGGGGCTCCTTCCCTGGTGGTCCAGTGGCAGTTCAGTGGGGGGGAGAGGGGGGCTGGCAGAGCTGTAACTTACCTGTTCTGCAGCTCCTGTCAGCTCTCTCCTCCTCTGCGCCGTCCGTGCAGCTCCTTCTATCAGCTCACACTGTAAGTCTCGCGAGAGCCGCGGCTCTCGCGAGACTTACACTGGGAGCTGACCGAGGTGCTGAACGGACGGCGCGGAGGAGGAGAGAGCTGACAGGAGCTGCAGAACAGGTAAGTTACAGCTCTGCCAGCCCCCCTCTCCCCCGGTCTGTATTATGGCAATGCAAATTGCCATAATACAGACAGTGACTCGAGTATAAGCCGAGTTGGGGTTTTTCAGCCCAAAAAATGGGCTGAAAAACTCGGCTTATACTCGAGTATATACGGTACTTCCAAAAATATTCAGCTTTGATATTAATGAGTTTTTGGGGTTCATTGAGAACATGGTTGTTGTTCAATAATAAAATTAATCCTCAAAAATACAACTTGCCTAATAATTCTGCACTCCCTGTATATTCTGATAACATGGTCACATGCAATATTCTTAACATACATTGCTTTTCCTCTTTAACTATCATGAGGCTGAGCAGAACATTAACCGGGCTAGCAGCAACATATCAGTTTTTTTCTGGTTAGTGTTTATATTCCAGGCTGTCAAAACTCAGAAGCTGATGCCCTCTTCCTTCTTCATTTTCAGGCCTGCTTCAAACACCACCCAACTGCCAGGTAAAACCCATGAGAAAATGTTCAAAGAGGACTAAACCAATTATTGACCCACATTAGACAGCTGGCACAGGTGAAAACACCCTGAAAACACACAACAGAGCACAAACATAGTTAACAGATTAATCTCTGACCTTCAGATAAATTATCCTTTTTCAATAGAGACCATGGTAACATTTGAAGCACTTTGGCACTTTAATTCAAAAGTGACAATTAAACTTTACATGACTGAAAATTAAACTTTACCTGACTGGGTAACAACATCATTTTTTGAACACCTTTCAAAATCACAAACCATCCATGCCACCATACTCCCCCAAAAAACATTATTATAGGTAGAGACCACCACATGACACCTAAACCACAACCTGTTGAATCATCGACTTACTGGATAGTCAACCATTATACAGTCAGCCATATACATAGCCTTTTAAAGCCTTTTATGGTTTCATCAAATGCATTCCGGCTGCTGAAATCACTGCTTCTTCATGTGCTTAAGATGTGCATTGCTGGTGGCCATCATAAAGATGGATTGCCTGTCCTCTTAGTAAGGTTGCCTTGAGTTGCCCACACAAAATAAAAAAGCGTCGCTGGTGTGGACCAGGATAACCCCACTGATCCAAGTGGAGGAGACCGCGCACCGTTAAGTATTCACTGAAATACCAGCTGCGGCAGTGCAGGACTCTCCTGTCCACAATGCACACCAGGCTTCACAGGCCAGAATCTGGCCTCTGTATACATGTCCTGAAAAATCTATGAGGGTCACTGTAAGAATAATTGGCACAGTCTAACACTCGATGAGAATCCACTGGTGTTGCCAAATAGGCTAAAATACAGATTAAACAGCCAATATAACAAAACTGGCTGGAATGGCATGGCAGTTAGGCCCCGTCCCCCTTATTTATCTATTAGTATGAGAATGTATACATGCCAGAATTATCCTGGGTAAGCTCTAAATGCAAATACTTCACTTACTCTGTCATATGTATGCAAACGTTACATTATAACTAACAGTACAGCTTTTCTCATTATATGTGATAAGGGATATGGATCTATTTCATTGTCAATCATTCCATATAAAAATCTAGGGATTGCAATAAAATATAGCTAAGCTGATTACCCATATTTTATAAAGTATCCATTGGGGTTTAAAGTCCTTATTAATCTAATTAGATAAGTGTTTTGGGTATCAGTTGTACCCTCCAATGAAGGTGGTCATAATAATTGTTGCATTTGTTTTGCATAAAGTAGCATGTATTTACCGTGCACCAACACAATCATCAACAGTCCAGTCAACTATAAGCTGTTTTGTATATTCTTGTAATGTTAAATAATGCACATTTTGAGTAACAAGACTTTCTAAATGAGCCAGCCAATTACACTGATTGGGAGCAGCAGTTATACATAAGTTAGTTTCTCCTTCAGTCCATGAAACAGTGCTGCCATTTACTAAGTAGCAAATAGTATCACAATTCCTATAGTTTCCAATTGGCAAATGTAATCTGGTTTGAACTTTATAACGACTGTCATCCTGGCAAAGTTACACCAATTAGTAAATAAGATTTATGTTGTCAGTTTGCTGTTTGTATCAGCGAATATTTTATTTAATCAATGGAAATGGTAAATACTTTTTTTGTGCCAAAAACGAATTTTGCTGAATTTTTAAAGCAAATTTTGAAAAATCTTAAGCAATGCTATTTGAACACTCCAGATAATTTTATCTTTTTGTCTATTGCTTCATTACGGTGTTGCTATGTAAAATGTCCATTACCTATTTCAAGTCCTCTAATACTTGTAAGAGAAAATGTTTGATGCTCATCTGGAATACATCCTCAATGACTATGGAAATATTTCCATTATAATGTCTGTTATTGTGCCTGCATGCTTTGAGATTGTCTCAAGTGTTTTTTTTTTTTCATGAATGTCAACATTCCTCTCAAGGGGTTCAAACCAATTCAACATTTCCAATGTTCTTCAAATTACTATGTTTGATGTTAACATTCCAAATTATGCTAGAAATATGTCAACCAATAATAACATCACATTCAAAGTCGGTGGCTATATTTGCAACATAGTAATATAGACACCTTTTTCATGATATTGGTTCGAGAAAAAATCAGAAAAAAAAACCATATAAATATATATTCATGAAATATACGCTTTAATGGTCATCTTGAGATACCAATTGCAAAAATTGCCTGAAAATGTATAGATGAAGAGATATACTTGATTATTGTGAATAGAAGAGAATACCAGAGTGCTAGCAAGACTGGCTCTTCCTACAAAATCCTTCAATAGGTCTGAGGACTGGGGCACCCTTGGTCCATATTTTAACCAAGGGCCAATGGTCTGGCAAAATCTTAAATAATCATACAAAGTATGGATAGACTATATAATAATGTAAACAAAAAACACTTCAGTGCTATTCACAGATGGTACTCCCTCAAATACCAAAACAATCAGTACATACATGAACAGAAAATGCACACCAAAAAACCATACAAAATTAATATCTTGGTTTAATAAGCCAATATCTGATTTACAAGTATGATATAAATATAACACAAATAAAGTGATAGTTAACAGGCTAGACAAAAAATCCACAGCAAATATTTACCACAAATCCACAACCTGATAGGGCAGAAACACGAATACAAAGAACCCCCCAACGTTTCGGCACCTCCTTGAACGCCCTTGATAAAGGCATTGGACCATAAATTAGTAATATGTTGGCCCTACAATCTTTATCAAGCCTGCTTATGTATGTATGACCTATGTCCTGACCTTTGTTTCAATTTTTCTATTTCATTGTTTGGTGTGAGCTCACTTAAGAACCTCAAATGTAAGTAGTTTTTTTTTTTTTTTTTTACATATTTTGAATGCACTATGCAATGCATTAAAAATAGACACTGGAGTGTTCCTTTCAGTGACTGCTTATGTCCATATTACTGATGCTTTTAAGTGAAGGAGATACTTTGTTCCTAATTAAAAAATAAAATAAAGTTTACATTTCTATAAATTTATATCCATTTTGGACAAGCATTCATTCTCTCATTCATACTCTAGGGACCTCCTGTTAGTACTCTCCATAATGCTATCAAGCATTATTCTTAAAAATTCATTGGTTCAGTCTCTTGACCTTCAGCTCAGATTCGTATAATATTTATGGCTTCTTGTTTATAAGAACTAGAACTATTTGATGTATCTGATCATTGTTATTACTATAATTAAAGGGACACTATAGTCACCTGAACAACTTTAGCTTAATGAAGCAGTTTTTGTGTATAGAACATGCCCCTGCAGCCTCACTGCTCAATCCTCTGCCATTTAGGAGTTAAATCCCTTTGTATATGAACCCTAGTCACACCTCCCTGCATGTGACTTGCACAGCCTTCCATAAACACTTCCTGTATAGAGCCCTATTTAGGCTTTATTTATTGCAAGTTCTGTTTAATTAAGATTTTCTTATCCCCTGCTATGTTAATAGCTTGCTAGACCCTACATGAGCCTCCTGTATGTGATTAAAGAGATTGAGATACAATTTAGAGATTGAGATACAATTATTTAAGGTAGAGAGCAAGTTGTGTAGAAAGGAGAACACAAAAACAGAAGGAGATAGGGAAGAGAGAGAGAGAAAAAAAAAAAGGGGGGGGAAAGGAAGGAGATCTCGAGGAGCACCCTCGCCGTGCCCGTGGTAAATTCGGATCCGAGGTATTCCGTGCAGTGCGGGTGGATGTGGGGGGGGTGTAGAGGGGCACCCCTCATGGGCCACGCCCCCGCCCGTCCCCCACACCCTGCCCCGCCACGTAAGTTAGCCACGGCTGCCACCTCTCAACATGCTTCTCCTCCATACCTATCAATGAAGCGTGGATCGATTCCGCCCTGTATATCTCCTCCACCCGTTCCATCCATAGTCCAATCATCGGGGTTACATCTTGCTTCCAGTGCAGTGGGATCAGAGCCTTGGCGGCGTTCAACAGGTGTCGGAGTATAGATCTTCTATACACCCCGATGGTGTCTGTTGTAGAGTGTAGGAGAGCTGCCTCTCTATCGAACCTGCCGTCCGACCCCAGTATTTCCTCCGTTCGTCGTTTGACCTCGTCCCAAAATGGCGTGATGCGTGGGCATTCCCACCAGATATGTAGGATCGTTCCGCGCCCTTCCCCGCATCTCCAGCATGTGTCAGGTACCGCCGGGAAGATCCTGTGCAGGCTATCAGGCGTTCTGTACCAGATCGATAGAAGCTTATAATTGGTTTCCTGGTAGTTGGAGCTAGAGGAGCATTTGTGGTGTAGGACCAGGATCTTTTCCCATTGAGTCACGGTGAATGATGTACCCAGGATGCGTTCCCAGCGTCGGCGAAAGGTGTCCGCGCTCTCCAGGTGACCTATAAGGAGGTGCTGGTAAATGAGGGATGTGGACTTGGCTAGGTTGGTCCTTTGGTCACAGAGTGTCTCAAACCATGTCAGGTTTCTATGTAGGGCTTCTCTGTGCGGTAGGGTTTGGTAGAAGTGTGTAATTTGTGTGTAGCGGAAGATTTGCATTGCGGACGGTTGGTCGTTGTCGATCAGTTCCCGTAGTGGTATTATGCCTGTGTTATTCAGCATCTTATGGATGGAGAGGGATTCTCCCCCACCTAGGATACTCCAAGATGTCGGCGGTAGCCCACCTCCTATTTGAGGGTTATATGACAGCTGTATCAACAGGCTCGGTGTTGGAGACAGCTGCGGAATTCTTCTGATGCTGTCCCACGTTTTTAGCGTTTGTGCCACAGTGGAGGTGCAGTCTTGGGGCGACGTCGGAGGTCTCTTTGAGTTCCATACTGTAGTGAGAAGTGACGACCCCATGTGGTTCTTATCTAGTTCAATCCATTGTTTGTGTGCTGGATGAGTATGCCATTCCAAGACCCGTTGTAGCACTGTAGCATGATGGTATTTGCGGAGATCCGGAAGTGCTGTTCCACCCCACGCTCGTGGCAGGCATAGGATCTCCTGTCTGAGTCTCGCCTGTCCCCCACTCCACACAAATCGTATCATAGCGGTCCGGAGCGATTGAAAGTACGCCGTTGGTAGGGCCAGAGGTATCGTTTGGTAGAGGTATAGGATCCGGGGCAGTATGTTCATTTTCAGGATAGCTATACGGCCGAACCACGAAATATATGGGTAAGGCCACGTCTGTAAATCACGTTGTATTTTTTGTAGCAAGGGTAGGAAGTTCGTCCATTACATGTCTCCCAGATCCCTGTTAAGGGCGATGCCCAGGTATTGCATGTGGTTCGGGCACCATCTGAACGGGAATTGGCGCTTCAGTACGTCGACCTGCGTCGGTGAGGTCGAAATGTTAAGTACCTCACATTTAGGTATATTCAGTTTAAATCCCGATATCTCCCCATAGGTCTCAAATGCCGACATCAAGTGAGGCAGGGTGGTCTTGGGTTTGTTGATAATAAATAAGAGATCGTCCGCATACGCCGCTACTTTGTGGGTAACATCCTTGTTGGGGAATCCTAGGATCTCATCTGATCTGCGCACTACTTCCAGGAACGGTTCAAGGGTGAGGGCGAAGAGCATAGGAGAGAGCGGACATCCCTGTCGTGTTCCGTTCTGGATCTGAAAGGGTTCGGTGAGTGCACCATTCACTCTTACTTTGGCACTTGAGCAGTGATATAGCGCTCCTATCCACTTCATTATGTTCTCCCCAAAGCCCATCTCCCGCAGCGTAGCTGTAAGGAACGACCAGTTTACCCGGTCGAACGCTTTCTCAGCATCCGTGGAGAGCAATAGGAGGTTGTCTTTCGACCGTCTCGCCAGGTGTTGGATGGATTGGACCTTGAGAGTGCTATCTCTGGCCTCACGTCCGGGTATGAATCCCGTCTGGGTGGACCAGTTTCGTCAGTAGGCATCTGATCCTGGTGGACAGTATCTTGGTCAATAGTTTTACATCTACATTGAATAGGGAGATCGGTCTATAGCTGCTGCAGAGTTTGGGGTCTTTCCCTAGCTTCGGGAGAACCGTGATGGTACCCGCCAGTGATTCCTGGTGGAACTGAGCATCTTCGATGAGAGCGTTGAATGCATTAGTAAGTTTTGGGATTAAGATGTGTTGTTTACCTGTAAGTTTTAACTCTTTTTTTAAAAAAATTCTACATTGCTTTATTATGTGTTGTAGGACCATTAGGGTATATTTTATTAGCGTAAAGTTATAATATTTGTCTGATTGCCAAATTAGTTCTTCTATGTTTTTTTTCCTATTGATTCTGATTCCAGTATATACCAAGCTTCCTGTTTTGATTCTTCTGTTCGAAGTTTATAAATATGTATTATTATGTTGGTTAGGTACATTTTTCTAATCAATGGGTATCCTAACCCACCCCTCCAACCATTCTTGGCTAGTATAGAAGTGCTTATTCTTGATTTTTTAGAACACCAAATTAAATTTGTAAAACATGTTTGTATCATGTCCAGCCACCTTTTATGTATATTCAGTGGTAGCATGCGCAATAAATACACCCATTTTTGGATTATATAGAATTTGATTGTGTTTATTTTGCCCTTGAGCTCTCCATTCTTTAAGAGTCTTGTGGGTATATCTTAATAGCATCTCAAAATTGATTTCCATAATTTGTTTTTATATTCCCCATAATAGTAATTCCTAGGTATTGGAAATCTTGTTTGGTCCACTGAAAATAATATTGTGAACGTAAGGCATTTAATTCTTCCCTGTCAACCTTTTTGATTAGTACCTTGGTTTTTTTCCACGTTAGGCTTATAATTTGATATCTTACTATATGTTTTAAATTCCCTCATTAGAGCAGGTAGTGAAATTGCAGGGTTGGTAATAGTGATGAGTATATCATCTGCGTATAAAAAGATCTTTAAATCATCGAGTTTTTATACCATTGATTAATTGATTTTTCCTAATTTTTTCTAATTTTTCCTAATGCGTGTTGCTATGGGTTCTATAGAAATGACGAAAAGGTCATTTCGGACAGCCCTGTTGCATTCCGTTAGTGATGTTAAACCAAGTTGTACCAAAATCATAACCTACTATACCTGCTGATGGGGATGTGTAAAGTGTCTTAATTGCATCATTGCACCCATTGAAACAACCAAACAAAGTTAAAACTCTAACCAGATATCCCCACCCTGTCAAACACATTTATAGAATGATTAACAGATACATGAATGTCTTATTGTACTCCGTTTTTAAAAAAAATATATTTTGGTGTTTTTTATTAAACTTGTTTTTTTCTTATGATAAAAATTCAATAAAGAACAATTGAAATAAAAAAAAAAGTTTAAATAAACTGATCCCTTTATCATGCTTTCTTGTATGCAGATATAATATAAGATATTCTCTGATGCCACCAAATAGTGCTGTTGGAGGGTAAATATGAGTAAATTCATGGAGTTTTTCATTTCATCAACATAATAATTTTTTTTAACATTTATTTTAAAAAGTATTCTTTTATTTAGTTTTACAGTCTCTCTCTGTCTCCCTGCCCGTCTTTCTGTCTATACTATTAGTATATAAACTTTGATTTGTTTAGCCGTGGGATGGGGCTAATGATATATATTAACCAGACAAAAATGCTCAAGTACCCTATTTAGATTGAAAATTTAGATTTTCTGTCCAGATACTAAATGATGTGGTAGATAGAGGAAAAAACATATGTGTAAAATGACTTAAAGATCAGATTTTAGTTACACACAAAGTCTCTAACTTAAAAAATAAAATAAAAACTTAAAGCGAATTAGTATTATTTGTATGTACAAGAACAAAAAGTTTTCACTGTCCCACTGAAATTAATTAATTTAACGCTAGTAATTAAATAGCAGTTCTCCCACTGACATCAAATGAATTGCACAGCACCCAAGAGCAAATACAACACCACAGACACCCTCCATACACCACTACCCATGTCTCTCAATTGTCCTCTATTGTTCACAGAACTACATCCCCTACATCCACACTGGTGCTCCAAAGAAATACACCTTTGGATGTGTGTAGCAATTTATTTATCTGGATGTGTGTTGCAATGCATGTAGGGTGATGTGTGTTGCAATGCATGTAGCTGGATGTGTGTTGCAATGTTTATAGCTGGATGTGTGTAGCAATGTATGTAGCTGGATGTTTGTTTTGCCATGTATATAGCTGATGTGTGTAGCAATGTGTGTAGCAGTATGTGTGTTGCAATGTATACAGCTGGATGTGTGTAGCATTGTATGTAGCTGAATGTGTGTTGCAATGTGTACAGCTGGATGTGTGTAGCAATGTATGTAGCTGGATGTGTGTAGCGATGTGTGTAGCAATGTATATAGCTGGGTGTGTGTTGCAATGTATGTAGCTGAATGTGTTGCAATGTATAGAGCTGGATGTAAGTAGCAATGTATGTAGCTAGATGTGTGTTTTAATGTATATTGGTGGATGTGTGTAGCAATGTATGTAGCTGGATGTGTGTAGCAATGTATGTAGCTGTATGTGTGTTGCAATGTATGACACTGGATGTATGTAGCAATGTATGTAGCTGGATGTGTGTTTTAATGTATATTGGTGGATGTGTGTAGCAATGTATATAGCTGGGTGTGTGTTGCAATGTGTGTAGCTGGGTGTGTGTAGCAATATATATAGCTGGATGTGTGTAGCAATGTATGTAGCTGGGTGTGTGTAGCAATATATATAGCTGGATGTGTGTAGCAATGTATGTAGGGGGATGTGTGTTGCCATGTATTTGTCTGGATGTGTTTTGCAATATATATATATATATAGCTGGATGTGTGTAGCAATGTATGTAGCTGGGTGTGTGTAGCAATATATATAGCTGGATGTGTGTAGCAATGTATGTAGGGGGATGTGTGTTGCCATGTATTTGTCTGGATGTGTTTTGCAATATATATATATATATATAGCTGGATGTGTGTAGCAATGTATGTAGGGGGATGTGTGTTACAATGTATATGGCTGGATGTGTGTTGCAATGTATATCGCTGGATGTATGTAGCAATATGTGTAGCTGTATGTTTGTTGCAATATATATAGCTGGATGTGTGTTGCAATGTATATAGCTGGATGTATGTAGCAATATGTGTAGCTGTATGTTTGTTGCAATATATATAGCTGGATGTGTGTTGCAATGTGTACAGCTGGATGTGTGTAGCAATGTATGTAGCTGGATGTGTGTAGCGATGTGTGTAGCTGGATGTGTGTAGCAATGTATATAGCTGGGTGTGTGTTGCAATGTGTACAGCTGGATGTGTGTAGCAATGTATATAGCTGGGTGTGTGTTGCAATGTATGTAGCTGAATGTGTTGCAATGTATAGAGCTGGATGTAAGTAGCAATGTATGTAGCTAGATGTGTGTTTTAATGTATATTGGTGGATGTGTGTAGCAATGTATGTAACTGTATGTGTGTAGCAATGTATGTAGCTTGGTGTGTGTAGCAATGTATGTAGCTGGATGTGTGTAGCAATGTATATAGGTGGATGTGTGTAGCAATGTGTGTAGCAATGTATGTAGGGGGATGTGTGTTGCCATGTATTTGGCTGGATGTGTTTTGCAATATATATATAGCTGGATGTGTGTTGCAATGTATGTAGCTGGATGTTTGCAGCAATGTGTGTAGCTGGATGTGTGTTGCAATGTATATGGCTGGATGTGTTTTGCAATATATATATAGCTGGATGTGTGTTGCAATGTATGTAGCTGGATGTTTGCAGCAATGTGTGTAGCTGGATGTGTGTAGCAATGTATATAGCTGGATGTGTGTAGCAATGTATGTAGCTGGATGTGTGTAGCAATGTACATAGCTGGATATGTGTAGCAATGTATATTGGTGGATGTGTATAGCTGGATGTGTGTAGCAATGTGCATAGCTGCTGAAGTGCCGAAATGCCAAAGTGCCGAATTTCAGAAGTGACGAACCGAATTGCAGAAGTGCCGAAGTGCCGAATTGCCGAAGTGATGAAGTGCCAAATCGAACTAAATTGTCAAAGTGACGAATTTCGGAAGTGCCGAAGTGCTTCGGATTTCTGAAAAGTAGCAAAACAGGAGAGGGAGGGAAAATTAAGGTAATGTCAGGAATCTAACCCCAACCCTACCCCTAACCCATCCCATAACCCTAACCATACCCCCCAACCCTAACCCCAACCCTAACCCTCACCCTACCCTTAATCCAAACCCTACCCCTAACCCCATGCCCAACCCGAACCGAATTGCAGAAGTTTCGAAGTGCCAAATCAAACTGAATTGTCAAAGTGCCGAATTTCGGAAGTGCCAAAGTGCTTCGGATTTCTGAAAAGTGGCAAAACCAGAGAGGGAGGGAAAATTAAAGTAATGATCACAGGAATCTAACCCTACCCCTAACCCTAACCACATCCCTTACCCTACCCCTAACCCCAACCCTAACCTCAACCCTACCCCTAACCCTACCCCTAACCCTACCCCTACCCCTACCCCTACCCCTAATCCTACCCCCAACACCAACCCTAACCCTACTCATAACCCTACCCTACCTCCAACCCTAACCCTACCCCTAACCCTTACCCTACCCCTAACCCCAACCTCAACCCTACCCCTAACTCTAACCCTACCCCTAACCCTACCCCAACTCTAACCCTACCCCTAACCCCAACCCTACCCCTAACCATACCCCTAACTCTAACCCTACCCCTAACCCTACCCCAACTCTAACCCTAACCCACACCTCCCCTGGCTGTGACTCGCACAGCCTGCATGAAAAAAATGGTTTTATTTTTCAATCAGATATTAACTTGCTTAGAAGTTTTCATCCCCTGGTCTGTAAATTTAATTTTTAACACACACATGAGACTCCTTTAGGCTCTAGAAAGCTTTTGACAGAGCAGAAAATAATAAATTCTAGATTAAACTGTGCAATAAGGGAAGCTAAAATATCAATGTTCATTTTTAGGAAGTCTTTAGGAAGGTTGTTCAAGTCACATCCAGTGAGGTGTGACTAGGGCTGTTTAAACAGAAATCAAAGTGATTGAATTCCTAAATGGCAGAGAATTGAGCAGTGAGAAGCAGGAACATGATCTATACACCAAAATTGCTTCATTAAGTTAAAGTTGATTTGGTGCCTATAGTATCCCTTTAAGATTGGTGATTTAAGTAGCCTTATAAGATGTAAAACCTTATTTGAGTATGTGCACTGTTTCTTTAATCTGCATTTACATATATGTCGGTGCCTACTGCACTATTAGGCAATGCAAATCACTTTTTTTTTTTTTTTGGTGTATTGCTGGAGCCCAGATAAGATTCCCTTTCAATTAAGCTACCCGTCCCTCCATTCCAAGTGCTATTTTGGAAGCAACCATGGGAAAACATGAATTTGATTAAAGTATCTGTAAGTATTTTAAACAGTAAGTATTGCAGTTAGCATGTTAATCTACTATGTCAAAATTAGTGTAGGACCCACAATATGCTTTCTCATGGTATGGTCATATGATTATGACAGCTGATCGTAAGTAAGTATCATAGGATTAAAAATGGTATTTGTATACGAGTGCCATTGCCCTGATAATGTAATATGCATATATTTTAGTATTTCAGTGTACTACATACTTATTAGTGGTTCAACCTCTTATACGTTTTTCTCCTTTTGGGTTGTGTGCAACAGTTAGAACTGAAAAACAGAAAATTAAGCAGCAACTAGGGCACAGTTTTATCAGATATAATGTATCCTTTGTTTTTTTTCCAAGTTCTATGTTAGCAATTTTTTTTTGCTGCTGATTTAAATGGGAACTGCCAATTTTATGAAAGTTGAATTATTCAATAAAATGTTAAAATCACCAAAAAGCTTCTTAAAGTTTTTTTTTTTTTTTTTTTAATGTTATGCTCTGTTTTAATTTAAATTTATGGAGATTTAGAAAATGACATCACAACTCAGTCCAATCCTTGCACAACCAAGGCACACATTGCATATTGTGGAGGAGAATTAGAACCATGATTTTATATCTTCTCTATATGTTTTCTTTGTGCTAAATGCAAACCAGTTGCAGGATAAACAGGTGCGGATTTCTAAATAAAATGTTCCTTTTTACACCTCACAAACAGGTATTTGTTAAATAATGGGGATAAGTAAAAAAATTATATTTAAAATCACTGGAAGTGAGAGCACCCCTTCAAACCCTGCATCCAGCTTTAAATACCTATTTAGAACTACAAAACATTACCATACGCACAAAAGTAATACATTTTAGAAAACATGAAAAGTAAATCAGAATTTTAAAATTATGATTATCTCATTTAATGAGTTGAAGTAGATATTAAGGTCCTGCAGTAAAACATCTTCTGACCCTAATAGTTCTCAGTCAGTGCATATGTTCTTATCCCAGTGAATGTTCTAACTTCAGTAATGTATGATCACATAAACTAAAAACTAAGAAAGAGAATGTCTAAATTAAAATTCAATATTTTATGTCCTCTTTAATCACTGCCAATAGCATGTGCCCTTTGTGAACAATAACTAGAGCTTGGTAGTACTTAACAAATTATGACACATAGTACTTTTGCTGTTTCTATTAAGCCTTAAGTCGAATGGAGGAAATATATGGGTTTTATTACCAAATTGTTCTTGTTTACAATTCTAATATCCCCTTCATTATCCTTTTTTCTAGACATTTTAGGCAGCACCGAAGACCTGGGGCAGCACTAGTCTTGTCATAAAGAGAAATTAATGTTGTTAAAGATGGCCTAGCTGCCCTCTGGGACAGCTGAAGATGTGAAAATATAGGGCTCTGTTTTAAAGCAGAAAAATGATTAAAGGAGCAGACACCTTGCTCTGAGTCCTGATACTAAAAGTTTTAATAACATACTCTAGCACAAAAAAAATGGTTTTACTTGTCCCCACTGTATGCGCTTTAAAAGGTAACTTTGTTCTAGAAGAAAAAGCTTTCTTTAAAGATTAACTGGGTTGAAAAAAAAAAAGAAAAAAAAATGATCTTTCATCATTTTAAAGAATATATTCGTCTCGGCTACAGCTCACTTAATAAAGAGTGGATAATAGAAACACCAGTAGAGCTGTCTTCTATTAGCCAGTAAGCTAATTAGTTGGATTGTAAAAAGCAGCCACACAAAATCTGACAAGTTTAAGCCATTTTGCCACATGTTCAGTAAATGAGAGCACTATAACGGATGTAAAGTATATCTTCTACAAGGTGTCTTTGACTTCTAATCTCATTTGGAAACAAAAAATGTATTCCCCCATTTTCAGACATTGTAAGAACAGGTTGTATGACCTAGGCCCAAGAGTCTCGGCTAAGTGGTTATGCACTATATATCTCTCAGGGATGTGATGTTTTAGATCATTAGCAGAAAATGGTAGAAGGTAGAACAAAAACGAAGAGCATAACCTTTGTCTCATGAGGGGTGGACCAATGTTTCATGGAGCTTCACCCTTATAATTTTGCACACCTCAGTCATTTTTCCTATTTTACTGAATGTGTGAGCTGTATTATTACATACAAGCATTAGCACAAGTTTATTTGGGGGCAATAACACATAAGGAGCTTAGTATTGTTTGTGTAAATGTTTGCAACAACCCACAGTGCTGGGGCATACAATGCAGCAGCAGTTCCAGCAGGTAGACTGACAGACAGACAGAGAGATAGATAGACAGACAGACAGACAGACAGGCAGACAGAAAGGCAGACAGGCATACAGACAAAAAGCTTACAAGTGATCAAACTGCAATCTTTGCAATCTTTTATTTTGATCACATGTTATAGTCGGTGCATTAACCAATTTAATTCACTGCCAATTTTTTATAAATTCAAAAGTAAGTTTAGCAATAATTGTCATGTATACATGGAAACCATGCTACATTTTTTTTCCATATTTATTGATTTTTTTATTTTTTTTTCTGCAAGCACTCAAGCCAAGAATAGCAATCAGTAGAAAAATACTAAGGTTATTTATTAAATTACAAGAGTTAAATTCAGTAGGATGAAACAGACTTATTTATTTTCTTTATGGATTTACCTGCTCTCTTTCAATTGAGCTAAAGATGCCCTTTTTTGAGACTAGGAGGATTACCAAGTATAGTTTCCTTCAAAACAATAACTAGGTAAAAGTACGAAATCTGAAGTCAAAGCTTCTGTGATTGTACATAAGCTATTTCAGATTTAATAGCAAAGAGAAAAAGATCTCTGCAACAGAATGACGAAGGGACAAAACATTTAAAGTTTTCTCCACCATATCTATGGACTTAGCATGATTCTAGATGAGCGAAAAAGGATGGATTACAAGCTTAAATTGTAAAGATAAAAATATATTTCAAATAAGACTGCTGAAAGAAAGTGAAGCAATTTTATTTGACCCTGCCATGGGGAGGAGAATAGATTTCCCAAGGACTAAAAGTAAAGACTGTTAAACAGTTTCTCTCATTTAAACTGAAAGGTAAGTATAAGAGACAAATCTTTCCGGATCTCTGAGCACATAATGGGTAGTGCACAAATCTGTACTTTTAAAATGTCTGTCTAGACATAACTTGTCCATATTTGGCAATGACCTAATTGGTCGCCTATCTATGGCTAGTGATAAGTAAAATGCTCGTTAGCACTACTGTAGGGTAGTCGGGCAGGGATGCAAGCATATATAGAGCTCTGATGACACATTTCGACAGTGAAAAAGTGTGTTCAATATATTTCCCATGATGCCTAGCAGCCTATGTGAATCTAGTGATATCTGATATCTAAATGTCTGCATTGTCATGGTTAGCTATTTATTTTTTAGGGGGTGAAATTTGCCCACACACTAAGGCAGGGATAGCAACCTTTGGAACTCCAGATGTTGCGGACTGCATTTCCCTGACCACTTTGCCAGTATTATGGCAGACCGAGCATTATGGGAGATGTAGTTTACAACATATGGAGTGCCAAAGGTTGCCTACACCAGCACTAAGGTGTGCTATACAGCCAGTTATGTGTAAGTTTTTAAAATTAAAAATTGACTTCAATATTTAAGAGGTCCAGCACAAGTATAACGGTATATTACCCAAAGTAAACCTAGAATTTCACTGAAAGCCTCCAAAAAACATGCCATACTCATAAATACTGGCTATTGCACATATTAAAGCGATAAAATAGAATGTTGCGGGTAAATTGAATTGACATCTGCAGCACATTTGTGCTTATCTGTTGTGTTAATATACCATATAGCATATACAATATGAAGATTAAATAAAAAAAAATCTTTAATTTTAGGATTTAGTTTAAATGAAGCTTTCCCAATTTGACATGGGGGACTCAAGTACTTACATAGTTATCAGATTGTCACCATGGCAATGCTGACCCCCTCATAATTCCGTCACCATTCATGGCATTAGAGAGCAAGAAGAGGTGATAAATTTCAAAGAGAGCAAGCGCAAAGGTAAGGAGGCTGGGTGGGCTTAAATAAAAATATATTTAAAAAAATTTGTAAGCGTGTGTAAAAAAATGTGCATGTGTGTTATATCAGTGAGAGTGTTTTCTGTCATTACATGCATCAGTCAGTGTGTTTGTTTCTGTTAGTATGTGTATAATTGAGAGTGCATGTCTGTCAGTGTGTGTGTCTCTCAGTGTATGTATTTGTGAGTGTACCTGTCTGTAATTGTGTGTGCTTGTCAGTGTATTTGTCAGTGAATCTATGTCAGTTTGTTTGCCAGTGAGTAAATGTCTATTGTGTCTGTCAGGGAGAATATGTTTGTCTGTTTGTGAGAATTTGTGTGTATCTGTCAGTGTGTCAGGGTACCTGAGGTCTCTACCTCCGAAAGAGGTAGAGACTTAGCCGTTCATCCATCCGGACGGTCTGATTTCCCCCTTCCTCGCGGTCTATCCGGTCATGCAAAGCCGGCCGCGAGGGAGTGACTCCCTTTTATAGCATGACGTCCGGAAGTCGACGTCAGGACGCCAACCCGGAACGACCTGTCACTCAATTGCTTCAGGACCAATCAGGACGCCTCGGAGGCGTGTTTACTTATCTGAACAGGGCATTTAACAGTGCTTCTTTCATTAGCTCATTGCCCTGTCGTGGTTCTAGCTTGTTCTAGTCACTCAGTGCTCGTGTATTCTAGTTATCCCTTTTGGTTTTGACCCGGCTTGTTTGCTCTACTCTGCTTATCTCTGTTACCCTTGATTCGGCTTGTCTCTCGCTTACCTGTCTTCTGTTACCCTCGACCTCGGCTTGTCTTTGACCATTCTCTACTGTACTACTTACGTTAGTCCGGCCATTCTAAGGTCCGGTATACGTATCTGGCTACTGTTTGTACTCTGCGTGTTGGATCCCTGTCCCGATCCTGACATTACGACAGGGCCAATGGATCCTGCAAGTACAAACAGTCAGCTTGCTTCTCCTGATCCTAGGTTTGAAGCCATGGATCACAGAATGGATCAGATGGCGCTAGCGCTACAGGCGTTATTATCTCGTGCCAATAACCCACCAGAGGAGATACGTACTACTCCTATCTCTCCTGTAAGTTCAGGCCTAGAGGTAGCCACAGTAGGTGCTTCTTCTCGCATTACCCCACCAGTACGTTATGGTGGGGCTCCTGAGAAATGTCGTGGTTTTTTAAACCAAATTAGTATCCACTTTGAATTGCAACCTCGCTCCTATCCTACAGATAGGGCAAAGGTAGGATTTATTATCACCTTACTCATTGAGAAGGCTCTGAGATGGGCCAACCCACTATGGGAGAACGATAACCCATTAGTATATAACTATAACGCATTTGTAGCTGCTTTTAGAAGAACGTTTGACCCTCCAGGTAGAAAGGTTAATGCAGCCAGATCACTGTTGCGCCTGAATCAGGAGAACCGAACACTTCAGGTCTCTGGCGTCAGAAGTCAAGTGGAATGAGCAGGCGTATATGGATGTATTTTTGAATGGGTTATCAGATGTAATCCTTGACGAGGTTGCTACTAGAGAACTTCCTGAAAATTTAGAGGATTTAATTTAATTCATTTCTCGTATAGATGAACGTTTAAGAGAGAGACAGAACACTCGAGAGAGGAACCGGAGATCTTCCTTTAGGTTAGCCCCCGCATTTCCAAGCCCTGACTCCACGGTCTCTCTGCTTCCTGAACCTATGCAGATAGGCTATACCCGCCTCTCTGAGGAGGAGAGACAGCACAGGAGAAGGGAGGGGTTATGTATGTATTGTGGAGCCAGAGGTCATTTACTCTCGAACTGTTCTAACCGCCCGGGAAACGCTCGCACCTAAGTTTCTCTAGAGGACAGGCCTTGGGTGTTTCTATTTTGTCCTCTACTCCTAATTATAAAGATCACAGGCTTCTGCTACCAGTTTCCTTAACTTTGGAGAAGGAAGTAGTAAAGGCTATGGCGTTGATAGATTCCGGAGCTGCTGAGAATTTTATCGACCAAGCCTTTGCCACTAAACACAATTTCCCATCCCAGTTAAGGGAGACACCCTTGGCCGTTGAGGCCATAGATGGTAGACCACTACTGGACCCTGTTATCTTTCGTGAGACCATACCCATTAACTTAAATGTTGGTATCCTACATGTGGAGAATTTATCTCTTATGCTCATTTCGTCCCCTTCTGTTCCCATAGTTCTGGGGTATCCATGGTTGAAGAGACATAACCCTATTATCGATTGGGAATTAGGGGAGATACTCTCGTGGGGTCAGAGCTGCCAGGAGAGGTGTTTACGCAAGGTTTCTCCATTGGATAATATTAACACACCTGGTAGTCCTACTCAGTCCACAGAAAAACAGATACCGTTCCTGTACCAAGACTTAAAGGCAGTATTCGACAAGAAGAATGCCGATTCTTTACCTCCACACAGGTCATTTGATTGTAAAATTAAGCTTCTACCTGGGACTATGCCCCCGAGGGGTAATGTATATCCTTTATCTGTTCAGGAGAACTCTGTTCTAGAGGAATATATTTGTGAGAATTTAGAGAAAGGATTCATTAGGAGGTCTTCTTCTCCTGCCGGGGCTGGGTTCTTTTTCATTAAGAAAAAGGATGGCACGCTGAGACCTTGTATTGATTACCGAGGCTTGAATAAAATAACTATCAGAAATGCTTATCCTATCCCATTGATTACCGAGTTGTTTGATCGTCTTAAGGGCTCCAAAATCTTCACCAAGTTAGATCTCAGAGGGGCATATAATTTGGTGAGAATCCAGCATGGACACGAGTGGATGACGGCGTTCAATACCCCGTATGGCCACTATGAATACACAGTTATGCCGTTTGGACTTTGCAATGCTCCTGCAGTATTTCAAGATTTGATTAATGAGGTACTTAGGGAGTTTCAACATGATTGTGTTATTGTCTACCTGGACGACATACTGATACACTCTAGGGAGATTGAGACTCACCATAGACAAGTCAGAAAGGTATTACACAAACTTCTGCAACATGGCCTATACTGTAAATTGGAGAAATGCAGCTTTGACCAGTCTCAGATAGACTTTCTTGGTTACGTGATTTCTGGGGAAGGTTTTAAAATGGATCCTGACAAACTCCAATCTATTTTAGATTGGCCTTTGCCCAAAGGACTCAAGGCTATTCAGAGGTTTATTGGTTTTTCCAACTACTATAGGTGCTTCATTAAGGGATACTCTTCTATCATTGCGCCTATTACCAATATGACCAAACAAGGGGCTGATACTAGGACCTGGTCTACGGAGGCTCTTGTTGCTTTCAAGACTCTCAAATAACTTTTTGCTTCTGCCCCCATTCTAGTCCACCCTGATACGACTCTGCCGTTCTTACTCGAGGTCGATGCTTCTGAGACGGGAGTTGGGGCTGTTCTGTCTCAAAGGTTAGGGGTGGACAAACCGTTACACCCTTGTGGGTTCTTCTCTAAGAAATTATCTGGGCCTGAAAGCAGATATGACATCGGCGACAGGGAACTGTTAGCGGTCATTAAGGCTTTAAAGGAGTGGAGACATTTACTAGAAGGGACATTACACCCTGTTACTATTTTAACGGATCATAAGAACTTGTCTTATATTGGGGAGGCTAAGCGCTTATCCGCCAGGCAGGCTCGTTGGTCCTTGTTCCTCACTCACTTTAATTATGTACTTACTTATAGACCTGGTTCTAAGAACTCTAAAGCCGATGCTTTGTCTCGTCAATATGAACCGTTCACTATAACTGAGCCAGTCCTTTCCTCCATAGTTCCTAAGGGTAATATCATCGCTAACACGAATCTCAGGATTCACTCTCCGTTGCTTGCCGAGATCATGAAATTTCAGCATCTTGCACCCAAACAGACTCCTGGGGATCGACGCTTCGTTCCTGCCACTCTCCAACTAGAAGTGTTACGCTGTTTCCACAACAGCAAGGTGGCTGGACATCCTGGCATTCGCAAGACGTATGCTCTGATCTCTAAAGATTTCTGGTGGCCTGAGTTACGTAAAGATATTAAAGAATTAATCGGGGCATGTGAGGTTTGTACCAAGACCAAGCAACCCCATTCGCTTCCATGCGGATTTCTGCACCCTTTAGAGGTTCCTGAAAAGCCATGGTCCTATTTGGCTATGGACTTCATTGTTGATTTGCCTATCTCTAAAAGGCAGACTGTTATCCTCACTGTGGTGGACAGATTTACTAAGATGGCTCACTTCGTTCCCTTACCTAAACTCCCATCTTCGCCCGAATTAGCGGAGATATTCGCTAGGGAGATTTTCCGTTTACATGGGATACCTTCCCAAATTGTATCTGACAGAGGTTCCCAATTTGTTTCCCGTTTTTGGAAATCCTTCTGCTCTCAACTAGGCATCAAATTGAATTTCTCTTCTGCCTACCATCCTCAGTCCAATGGAGCTGCTGAACGCACCAACCAAAAGGTTGAACAATATTTACGTTGTTTCGTTTCTGAACACCAGGACGATTGGGTCGGTTTGATTCCTTGGGCGGAGTTTGCACACAACAATCTCGTCTGTGATTCTACGCATTCTAGCCCCTTCTTCATGAATTATGGCTTTCATCCTTCCATTCTTCCTTCGGAGCCCTCTTCCCAAGGGGTACCGTCGGTGGATGTCCATGTTGCCAATTTAAGGAAGTTATGGGACCAGACTCGACAAATTCTTCTGCACAATTCTATGCTGGTTAAAAAACACGCTGACAAACGTAGAAGGGCAGCACCGGTGTTTGTTCCAGGCGATAGAGTATGGTTAAGTACTAGAAACATTCGGTTAAAAGTGCCTTCCATGAAGTTCGCTCCTCGGTATATTGGACCTTACAGGGTACTGACTCAAATTAACCCAGTTGCGTATCGTCTAGCTTTGCCTAATGCCTTACGCATTCCTAACTCATTTCATGTTTCCTTGCTAAAACCACTAGTATGTAACAGATTCTCCTCCACGATCGCCCCTCCTCGCTCTGTTCAGGTGGAGGGTCAGGAGGAGTATGAAGTCAATTCCATCGTCGATTCTCGAATCTCCCGGGGGAGAGTACAATATCTGGTCGATTGGAAAGGATATGGTCCTGAGGAGAGAAGTTGGGTACCTCAGGAGGAGGTTCATGTTCCCCGTCTCCACAGGGCATTTCACTCTCGCTTTCCTTCTCGTCCTGGTGCCTTCCGCCCGGTGGGCGTATCTGAGAGGGGGGGTACTGTCAGGGTACCTGAGGTCTCTACCTCAGAAAGAGGTAGAGACTTAGCCGTTCATCCATCCGGACGGTCTGATTTCCCCCTTCCTCGCGGTCTATCTGGTCATGCAAAGCCGGCCGCGAGGGAGTGACTCCCTTTTATAGCATGACGTCCGGAAGTCGACGTCAGGACGCCAACCAGGAACGACCTGTCACTCAATTGCTTCAGGACCAATCAGGACGCCTCGGAGGCGTGTTTACTTATCTGAACAGGGCATTTAACAGTGCTTCTTTCATTAGCTCATTGCCCTGTCGTGGTTCTATCTTGTTCTAGTCACTCAGTGCTCGTGTATTCTAGTTATCCCTTTTGGTTTTGACCCGGCTTGTTTGCTCTACTCTGCTTATCTCTGTTACCCTTGATTCGGCTTGTCTCTCGCTTACCTGTCTTCTGTTACCCTCGACCTCGGCTTGTCTTTGACCATTCTCTACTGTACTACTTACGTTAGTCCGGCCATTCTAAGGTCCGGTATACGTATCTGGCTACTGTTTGTACTCTGCGTGTTGGATCCCTGTCCCGATCCTGACACAGTGTCTGTGGTTGTCCATGTGTGTCAGTGAGTGTATGTCAGCATGTCTGTCAGTAAGAATGTGTGTGTCAGTGAGTGTCTGTCAGTAAGAATGTGTGTGTCAGTGAGTGTATGTCAGTGTGTGCCTGTCAGTGAGAATGTGTATGTCTGCCAGTGAATGTGTATCTGAGAGTGTATGTCTGTCAGTGAATGTATGTCAGTGTGAATGTGTGTGTTGGTTAAACAGCGTGTGCCAATCAGCACATGTATGGGACAGTGAAAGTGTGTGCTTAAAAGGACAGCCATTTTTATATAAAAAATATATTTTCCTTCAATTCATGGGATTTGTAGTAAAATGCACCTTGGATGTAAAAACCCAAGGGCAGAGTATAGGATATTTGATGCCCTACTAGCCTCAACATCTGAGGAAAGGGATTTAGGAGTAATTATTTCAGATGACTTAAAGGTAGGAAGACAATGTAATAGAGCAGCTGGAAATGCTATCAGAATGCTTAGTTGTATAGGGAGAGGTATTAGCAGTAGAAACAGAGAAGTTCTCATGCCATTGTACAGAACACTGGCGAGACCTCACTTGGAGTATTGTACGCAGTACTGGAGATCGTATCTCCAGAAGGATATTGATACTTTAGAGAGAGTTCAGAGAAGGGCTACTAAACTGGTTCATGGATTGCAGGATAAAACTTACAAGAAAGGTTAAAGGAACTTAACATGTATAGCTTGGAGGAAAGACTAGACAGGGGGATATGATAGAAACATTTAAATACATAAAGGGAATCAACACATTAAAGGAGGAGACTATATTTAAAAGAAGAAAAACTACCACAACAAGATGACATAGTCTTAAATTAGAGGGGCAAAGGTTTAAAAATAATTTCAGGAAGTATGACTTTACTGAGAGGGTAGTGGATGCATGGAATAGCCTTCCAGCTGAAGTGGTAGAGGTTTACACAGTGAGGGAGTTTAAGCATGTGTGGGCTAGACATAAGGCTATCCTAGCTATAAGATAATGCCAGGGACTAATAAAAGTATGTAGAAAATTAGGCAGACTAGATGGGCCGAATGGTTCTTATCTGCCGTCACATTCTATGTTTCTACGTAAATTAATTGTATTCTTCAGTGGCATTGCCTTCCTAAGGCAAGACTCCTATGACATTGGAAAGAATATAAAGATGGTTCACAAAATGTATTTTGACTTAGTATTTTACAATGAAAAAAGTGTTCTCTAAGCTAGTTTTCCATTTTAAAAATGGGTTACCAAGTGAACGCCATTGATCTAGAATTTGAGAAATTCTACTGAAAGCCTGCTTCCAGAATATATTGTCGTTATAATGTTGGGCACTTGGTTACAGAACATTGGAAAAGACCCGTTTATCATAGGATATGCAGCTATTGACACACTAGTTTTTTAAACTATATGCTCTGCATCATCGTTTTCAGTAAAAAAAAAAAAAAAAATAACATTTTCCCGTCTATTTTAGCTAAACAAAGTTTGGTTTTTTTAATGCATGATATCTATGTAGAAAAAAAAATATTTGCAGTTGTCAAGCTAACTGACAGGTCAGTGAGTAAGAGAAAAGCAAGTAAATTGTTGCTTGGTAAAGGGAATACCCCTTCCAATTCTGTGTGTAACGTTTAATCATTATTTTAATATCTGTTTATTTTGATCAGATATGTTAGTGTTATTATTTGCATTTATATAGGGCCAACATATTCTGTAGCATTTTAAAATTATAGAAAGGGGATATTTGAAGGCCCTGCTCAAACCAGCTTACAATTATGGTAGACGGATATATCGCTAGGTGTCTTGCCCGAGGACACTTACTGGTAAGGGATTCAAATCTGGGTTTTTCCATTCTAACCAGCTGTATGAAATATATTTAAAGCCAGAAATGGTGCTGAGATTTATATGAGTTGCCCAAGAGGCCAATTTGACTGGAAAAATTAATTTTCTGATAGCCTGTATATACCTCTTTATACCCATATCAAATGACTACTCTCAAAAGATACTGTGTTTTTGTGTACATGGGTTATCCTGTCATAGCACAGGGATATTATCTCGAAGGATCACACACTGGAGATCTGGGAAACATCACATTAAGATCCCTGCTCACTCAGAATACCAGAGCACCAGGAACAAATATCCCAAATCCTTCCTTGCCAGACGTAGAAAAGACATGGGTGTTTCACAAATGTGCTATGTGTCTTAAACCTCTCAACTGGAATGTTTGGTAAAATCATCATTTAAATCCTTGCTCAAAATTGTTCTTTTGCCTTACTGGATCTTTAGAATCTTTAGAACAATGAAAATGTTAGACCAACATTTGTTCTTGCAGAATCCACTCACACAATTGATATAAACAAAGACGTCTATTAATATAACACAGTAAGATTACTGAATATACACAACTGACAAATGATGATTTGAAACCATGCACCTTTCCTTTCTTTGAGGGACATATTCATGTAAGCTATTCCCAGTAGAACAAGTTGATTAGGCAGTTGTTTTGTATATGTATCTAATATTGCTAAATCTTAAATCTTTCTATTCTCATTCTTTTAATTATCTGAGAGCTGTCTTCTTTTTTTCTGAGTAGCACATTCACTCAGGTCTTCCTAGAATGTGTTCTAAAGAGAAAGTGAGAGCACTGTTATTCAACGTTCATTTTGAAAGATGATTTTGGCAGCTTGTTTAGTATATGCTTCAAAACTATCCAGGCAGCAGGACCTTAGGGACATAAAGCTTTGCATCTTTCTGTCTTGTCAGATCACTGAAAACTTTTACATATTCACTTTCAATTGAATTCTGTTGCTGTAATTTTAGAATTTAATTGTTTGGCATAAAAAGTGTCTGCCACTAAAATACAGAAACATTTAAAAGATTTTTTTTTAAATATCCCTCTGGTGGTACATAATATTTTGTGCTAAAAAAAATATGTTGATACAATATATTCTAGAAACTCTCTACATATTTTCTAGTTCACATTTACACAGTATTGACATAAACGTGCGTATTTTCCAGTTTGCAGAATTTTGCTTCAGCTTACGATCTTAAAATTAACCTGTATTATTTCCTTCTCAACATCATATATCATCATTGCGAATTAATTAAGAAAACATTACATAAAAGCACATTTATAGGGCAGGTTGGTTGTTGTTGGGGGAATATAAATAGTGATTTATGATACCAGCTAAATGGCTAAATGCATGTTTGTATCCTATTAGCTGAAATAAATGGTAAAACAGTATGCTTAAAAAAAAAAACATAACATCATTAGCAAAGTAAACTAAATGTAATACACAGTGTACAACATAATACATTTGATATATTTTTTGTTTTATATATATATATATATATATATATATATATATATATATATATATACTCTGTATTTTGTGTACATGGGTTCTCCTGTCTTAGCACAGGGATATTATCTTGAAGGATCAACCACTGGAGATCTCTGAAACATCACATTGAGATCCCTGCTCACTTAGAATACCAGACCACCAGGAACAAACATCTCAAATCCTTCACTGCTATTAGCAATGAAACAGCTGTCCACAAACAAATATCCAGCAAGGTTACTATCAATGCTTTTATCAACTGCAGTTCCACCAATGTAATTTACCTTATAACATGTGTGCGCGGTTTACAATACATCGGCAAAACCTACCAACAATTAGAGTGTTACAACATATCAACTCCATAACCAATTTATATATTGACACTTCAGTGGCTAGACATGTATGACTAAATCATACAGCGACACCTGATGTACTAAAATTCCAAGCGATCCAAAAATGATCCCTAAATCATCGCAAAGTGATATCAATATAGCGTTACTTAAGGCTGAATCTTGTTGGATCTATCAGTTTAGGACCTTATATCCCAAAGGACTAAATGAGGAGTTTAATTTTACTCCATTAATTCATCCTTAGAATAAATGGGGCTTTAGTTCCCTCTTCTTTACAGCTGTTTAATTGGGGCATCTAAACCAACTGGCTGATTATCACCAGTATATGTCATTTAATAAGATATCATGAGGTCTGACTTTTAGTTTTGTTGAGGACTGTAGTAGAAATATATAAAGATTGTTTATCTGTCATTTTAATACCTGGCCACTGTATGGGTACTATTATTTAGTCTGACAATGGCTGGTTCATTTTCAGCAACTTAAATATATCTCAGTTTTTTCATGAAGGCAGCTTCTCAAAAACAATTATTTTATTTTTATTTTAATTTTTCACATTTTTTATTTTTTGTTTCTGTTTTTACCAGTAGATTAGTATATTTATCTTTAAGGATTCCCTTAAGATGCTGTAACGAGTATCGGTACAATTTTGTTACCCTTAAATACACTGAACTGGATAACACATTTCTGACATCGGCTGTTTTAAGCCATGTGTGTGTTTCCCTTTTGAGATGCGGGTTCACCATTGACACTCTGACATTAAGACTGTACAGATATACTGACTTGTTACATTGTATTTGCACATACAGTTGGCTAGAGGCGATTGCAATGGTTCTTTACAAGTAGCTACTTAGTAACATTTGCTGCTAGTAGCTCATTACTCCTCTGATCTAGTACAGATCCCATACTAGACTTCCACTTTACTGTGCGTTTTGGTTTAATATAACGAGAGGGGTACTGCTTGTACTCTAATGGATCCAAATAATTAGATTATGTATTTTGCACTCTTTATTTTTTCACATATGTGATTTTATTTGCACTTTTTCACTTTTTACTAATTATTTTGAATATTTAGTACTTATTTAGCATACTTGATTCACGTTATTGCCCATAGACTGGAACTATAGATGTTTTTTTTATAGATGTATTTACCTATGAATACTTTGACGTTTTTTACCAATGTAAATATATTAGCACTGTCACTTTAATTTGTGCACGGTTACTTGAAATCGTGCTACCCTGATTTAGCGTGCACTGTTCTAGAGATAGAATATTATATGTATAGCTCTAGACTTATTTCTTGTAGGAATGGCACAATTATCTTAGGTCTCACGTTGTATGGACCATTATCCAGTGTAATGGGTCACAGAACACAGAACTTAATATATAACTAAAAAAAAGTTTTTATGCAACATCACATTTAAAACCTTTCTATGCACAGTCACATTGGAACTGAGGCTCTCCCTATGTCCTCAAAGATTTATTGGTATTTGCTTTTTTATCCATGTCTAGCTCATAGGCATATGAACATAGGGGAGTATTTGCTTAATTATTTTATTTGGATGTATGTAGCATTTATGTTTCACCCTATAGCTCTTATGGGACCTTCCTGGTCCAGTAACTTGGCTGACTGTCTGAAGCTGGAACTCAGTTTTATTTTGTCTAGTGGAACTGGCACCCAGTTGCCTTGGAAACACGTTCTGTCATATGTGAGACATGGGCGGGATCCACATACAGATTCCGTTTGACGTCAGCAGCCCTTAGAGCAGCCAATAGCCGACTGTTATTGTCGGCAGCCAGGGCAACGCATAGACGCAGAAAATACTTAATGAGGGGGTGGCCCTAACCCATGGCGTACAGGGAATCATTCAGGTGATCCAATTAAGTGTCCAAACTCCAGTATAGCCGTTCCACTTTGCGAGCAGCTGATGGTGGTGAGTATTTATTTATCTTATTAATTCTGTATAAAAGCATGTCACTTGTAAGATATTTATTTTGTGTCCTGATGAGAGTTCCAAGCTAGGAACTGAAACGTCGATTCATGACAATAAACCCTATTGTTGTTGAAATCCAGGAGTGCCAGCAATCAATAATTTTTATATATGCAAAGGCTTGGCCTGCAGTTGTGGGAGGGGCATGTTACCCTACTTAAACCCCCCTACTCACCTTCCTCCGTCCCGTATGTGATTTTAGTGATTCGCATGTCCCCACCCTCCACTCCCTCTATCTATACTTTTCATTACACCTCTTTTATTACAGGCCTGCCGCGACGTCGGTTCCGGCACACCTCAACAGACTTATTTCCCCTTTTACTATGCTACTCTTGGTACGCTTCCTATACGGCCTTATTTGCCCCTCACACAAATATATATATATATATATATATATATATATATATATATATATATATTGCAAAAAATATATAATTTGTATTCAATATTTATTATGTATGTTGTATACATAGCACATTTTAATAGTACTTTATTTCATAAAATGTGTCAATAATAGTTGTGCAATCTACTATATACACTATTCTGTTTCCTTTTGTTGTGTTTCTTTTAATTTCTGTACTGTATTTGGATTTCATTTTATGGAACAATCTGTATGATGAATATCTGGCATTGTTGCATTTAGCATGATGTTTCTTTATTATATATTAATTTTCTCTGTTATGTAATGTATTTACAGATACACGATAAAAAATAAGTAATCTTTAACTAAATACCCATAACAGGCTTTATGTAAATGTATGTATAATTAAGGATTATAATTGAAACCATATTTTTCTAAGTAAGAAATCATATTCTATAGTATTATCTATCTATCTATCTATCTATCTGTCTAATATCGTGTAGGTCCTACTCGTGCTGTCAAAATAGCTCTGATGCATCGAGACATGGGCTCTACAAGACCTCTGAATGTGTCTTGTGGTATCTGGCAACATGTTTATTGCCTGCCTTTTTACCATCTTGTGAGTTATTAAAACCAATTTGTTTTTACTGTACTACTCTATGTATATCCCATTTTTTTACACTTGTAGATATTGTTTTGGTACCAAGACTTTAGCAGCAGATTTTTCAGTCCTGCAAGTTGTGCTGCCTTAACACACTCATTTTTTTTTAAATTCAATCCCCCCAGCCTCCTTACCTTTGGGAGTGCTGGGGGGGGGGGGGCGGGTTCTCCCTTTCCCTGGGGTCCAGTGGGGCTGCTGGGCGGGTGGTGCTGGCGAGGGAGCACTGATTAGTGAGCTCTGTGCTCAGCTCCCTCACGCGCCGCAGAGTGATGCCGGGAGCCGGAATATGACGTCATATGCCTTGTTTGCCTTGCGGCAAATACGTCCCTGCCAGGACCCAAGGTTTCCCAGGAGAACATTGTCCAGAGAATAACACTGCATATTTCCTATAAAATATCCTGTTGCCATCTCTTCCCCAGGCAAACAACACACATGCATCAGGCAATCTATCTGATCTAAAAGAAAATATGATTCATCAGTACAGGCAACCTCCTTACATTTCTCCCTGGTCCAGTTCTGATGCTCATGTCCCTATTTAAGGTACTTTTGGTGGTGGACAGGGGTCATCATGTGAATTCTTATTGGTTTGTGCCTATGCAGCCCCATATGCAGAAAATGGAAATACACTGTGTGTTCTGACACCTTACTAAAATCGCTAACATTATGTTTTTCAGCAATTTGAGTAGTGGCACTTTTGTGTGATTGGACCAGATGGACTAGCCTTTGCTCCCAATGTGCATCAAAGAGTCTTGGATGCCTACGACCCTGACGCTGGATTCACTGATTGTACATTCTTGCATCACTTTTGGTAGGGGCTAACCACTGCATACCATACACCCCACAAGACTTCCCATTTCGGAGATACTCTGACCCAGTTATCTAGCCATCACTATTTGGCTTTTGACCATTTTTCTTGCTTCCAACACATGAAACTAAATAACTGACTGTTTACTTGCTAATATACCCCACCTATTGACAGGTGCCTTTGTAATGATATAATCAATGTTATTCACTTCACCTGTCAGTTTATTTTAATGGTGTGACTGATCAGTGTATATATATATATATATATATATATATATATATATATATATGAAGTCATTCGAATTTCCTTGCACTCCAGGCTTAACAAATATCCTGGCCGGGTGCTTAAAGCCCAGGGTTCAATATCCAATAGGTACAAATAGATATAAGGTAGTAGGTAGGCGGCCCCAGTGATGGAGAGTAAAACAAATAAATGTAGTAGTATAGTCTATGGGATATGAAGTCCAATAGTAGAGTTCAGGAAAGTCTTTTAGGGGACTGTATGTAGAAGACAACAAAAAATGTAGAGTGTAGGATAACAGCTCCGTAAGTTGAGGATGTTCTTTCACTCCGTATGTGAAAATAAAATAAACAACTAATAGTGCAATATATTCAACAATCAGGTGATAGTCAGGTGAAAGTATTTTATGATCCTACTCACGTTTTATGGAGCTAATGAATTAGCTCTAGTATGAAGTGAGTACAGTGGTATAATCTCTACTTATAGGATACGTGAGATGATGTGTTGTCTGAAGGAAGGTCATATGTAATAAAGGGAACAGCAAAAGTGTTCTCTATTTTAAAATCAGGAAAGCAGAAAATAAAATATAAAGGGGTTACTCACCTTTACACGAGCAGGCAGACTGATTAGTGTATAGGGCTTGAGTGGTATAATCCCCACCTAGGATTCTTTGGAGTAATGTTTCACTGGAACAGGATAAAAAGTAAAATGGCAACTCACAAGGAGGAAGTGACCAAAGTACCTTTAATAAAATACAATACAGTTTAAAATGTCCACGCATTTCGCCAGCAGGCTTTTTCAAGTGGAAATGCAGATAACATCACCTGGCAAGTCTGGGTTTATAAAGTAAGTGGAACAGCTTGTGTGTTTTTAAAATGGTGCCAAAATGACGTCATAATTGCATAACTGATGATTAGAAATAAAGTTAGAAATTCATATATAACTATATGACAAGAAACAATAAAATATAGATAGAATAAATAACTATGTGGTAGTGGAAAACGAAGGTGATACAAAGAAGTAAATTTAGATCAAATTTCGGTCATGTGACCGGCTGCCATTTTTTGGAGGCATCATGGGGGTTGTAGTATGGCCGGCGATATTGTCACTGTGACGAAATGGGTGGGTGTGGTTGCTTCCTAATAGCACAATGAACCTTTGATAGGGCTTCATATGTGGGAGGGAATGAGTGGTAGGCAGAGAGTGAGCAGGTCACGTGATCGGCGGCCTTATTAGCCGGGCATTATGGGGATTGTGGTGCCTCCGTCGTCATAATAGCAGAGGGGGTGTGATGGGCGTTTCATAATGGCACAACCCACCTATGGTGGATGAAAATGATCTTAGGTGCGAGGGCATATTATAATTGCGTGGACTAAGATGTTATGTTGCAATGTGATGCAGAGGCCATCGCCACCTTTTTCACAAATAGATATAAGCTAGCACTCACGGTCTTGTAATGTAAAATGTCTTCCTTTATTGAAAAATCATTCAAATGTGCAGATCGACGTTTTAGTCCCTGTCCGGGACTTTCCTCAGGATCATAATAGTAAACTGACAGGTGAAATATATATATATATAAACACCTCAACAAAAATTGTCCTTGTTTTTTTCTTCTTGAATAGCGTTCATTATTGTGCCTATTTTTATCATCATTAAAAGTCACTAAGCTTCCCAACATTATAAATAAATGATAAACACTGCCTTCGTTGTGAGATTGTTTTATGGCAAGAGCTGACATTTATAGAACACAAAAAAAAAAAAAACCTACACCCATCTTCACATAATATTCTGTATGTAATTTGATTATTTGTGCTGCTCTGTGAAAGGCTTTATTAATTACCATGATTCTCTGGCTATTCCTTTAATTTATAACACTGTACGGTCTAATAAAATTGCCTTTGGGATGTAATAATTCATTATTCTTTTATTTGACTTTTTTTATGCATACAATGTTTATTATAAAGTTGTCACCGTTTTAATGCCTAGCAACCAATGGAATGTTCTCGCGATGCTCTGCATACATTTTCCTAAGGGAAAGATCAGCCTGGTCCCTGCTTGGGAGTGCTGTCAGTATATTCTGATATATGAAGGATAAAAGGGTTCCTTTTGCAGACTCCAATAAGCCAGAGTCATGGACTGCGAGCACTGACTTGAGCATCACTATACAGTGTTAGAAAATGTGTCAATTATCAGATGAACTGCCTCAGGGTATTGCCTGGGTCTAGGTCATAAAACCATCAGCAACAAGGAAGGGGAAAAAATGATGAGGAAGTTCCTTGAATTAATTGATAACAAGGATGTCTGTATGCGGAATATTCATTACAGAGATAGAACGGGAATGAATAATTTACATGTTGACTTTATTTTCCGTTATAGGCAATATATATTATTTGAATAGCAAATCAGAACCTCCTTTGTCAAAATTGTCTGATTGTTTAATAAAATAGCATTTATTTAAAAACTTGTACTCAAACTGGCAGGGAAACCATAAACAATGTCAGTGGAATCCTGGCAATATTATCAGAGTTTTTTGTCTTTAATACAATCACTTGTATAATGTGGCACTTTCAATATAGGAGGGATAACTAATATTGTACCTTTAGGGACTACATTTTGCAGCTCTTAATTCACATTTCTATTTTTTTTCTATAGCAAGTCTGAAAATTAATAAAAACCAGGAACAATATACCGTATATACTCGAGTATAAGCCGAGTTTTTCAGCACATTTTTTATGCTGAAAAACCCCAACTCGGCTTATACTCGAGTCAATAGTCTGTATTATGGCAATTTGCATTGCCATAATACAGACAGGGGCTGTGGGGGCTGTGAGAGAGCGTTACTTACCTCTCCTGCAGCTCCTGTCAGCTCCCTTCTCCTCCACGCCGTCCGTTCAGCACCTCGGTCAGCTCCCAGTGTAAATCTCGCGAGAGCCACGGCTCTCGCGAGACTTACAGTGTGAGCTGACAGAAGAGCTGACCGGACGGCGCGGAGGAGGAGGGAGCTGACAGGAGCTGCAGGAGAGGTAAGTAACGCTCTCTCACAGCCCCCACAGCCCCCCACTGAACTGCCAATGCTGGACCACCAGGGAAGGAGAGCCCCTCTCCCTGCCATGTATCAAGCAGGGAGGGGGGACGAAAAAAATAAAAAAATAATAATAATTAAATAAAATATAATAATAAGAAATAATAATGAAAAAAATATATAAAAATAAAATAAAAAAAATAATAATAAATAAAAAAAGAAAATAATAAAATTGCCCACCCCCCCCACCACTGCAACACACACACACATACACACACACTGCGCGCACACACACACACACACACACTGCACACATACACACACTGCACTCACATACACACTGCATTCATACACACACACACACTGCACACATACACACACACACTGCACACATACACACACACTGCACACATACACACACACTGCACTCATACACACACACTGCACACATACACACGCTGCACTCATACACACGCTGCACTCATATAGACACGCTGCATTCATACACACGCTGCACTCATACACACACGCTGCACTCATACACACACTGCATTCATATACACACGCTGCATTCATACACACGCTGCATTCATACACACGCTGCATTCATACACACACACTGCATTCATTATACACACACTGTAAATAAATATTCAATTAATATATTTTTTTTAGGATCTAATTTTATTTGGAAATTTACCAGTAGCTGCTGCATTTCCCACCCTAGTCTTATACTCGAGTCAATAAGTTTTCCCAGTTTTTTGGGGTAAAATTAGGGGCCTCGGCTTATATTCGGGTCGGCTTATACTCGAGTATATACGGTAATTTACTGATTTACATTTTACTGTGATTGCTGTATTGAGAGGAAGGATCAAGTTGGCAAATTTTCATAGATTCACACTGTATTTGTATACATAAAAATGGAATATATTAAGAATAGAACTGACAATGCATTTGAATTGAGCCGATTTATAATTATAATAATGCCATTTTTGGGGGGATCTGGACAGCTTTTACTGCCTTATGATTACCATTTCATAGTTTTCACAATATTTCCTTTTGTTATATTAATTATTTTTTATATCATAATCATTTACTTGGGTAATCTACAAAAATATATTACCATGGATTAAAAATGAATGAAATGTATCGCCCCTGGAAAAAAAAATTATCAAAGTATTTAAGAAAACATATTGAAATTGAAAGTTGTGATTATTACAGTTTTGTATATTGGTTGGGATGGGAATAGACAAAAATGACAAATCCATCTTAACATAGTGGGCTAAGAGAGGACTCATTAAACAGCACCTGTAGTGCCCAAAACAACTTTAGCACTTTAAAAAGAGCATAAACGTTTTGCTTGCACATGTATAGCTTGGCAGAAAAACCTATTTAAAAACAGTTTTTTCTCCCATTTGTCTTCCAGTTTGTTGACAGACACTCAATGCAAAGGAATTGAGAGACACGAATAGAAGAAGAGAATTCTTCTAGAAGAAGAAGCAGAATCCTTCTGGCCTCCACCCATAGCAACCACAGCACATGCATTCTGGTTGCTATGTAAACCCCCTAGCCGGCACCAATAGCGCGCAATAAGGTGTATAGAAATGAGGTGTCACAAGGACGCTCTGTTCAGATGCTAGCATGCTGAGGAGGTTGTCCTGCTTGGAGAAGTATCCTCAAGGCAGGCAAATCAGTGATCTTCAGAGGTGGAACTCAGAAGGACCTGAGAGCAGCAGAGTAGGAGTGGGGGTAGACCTCATTATTGTGAATGCAACGGAGTGGGGGCCAATGTAAGTGGCTACAAGTTCCCTTCTTTAAAGTAGACTTTACTGAACTCATGCAGATGGAGGCAACAGTAGGTAGTACTACAGATAAGTGAAACAATGATGCCTTTGATGCTAGAACAATGTATAAACAAATCAGTGATCTTCAGAGGTGGAACTCAGAGGGATTATTGGTAATAACCTCTCCCCTTATTTCAGTCAGTACAAAGAGTATGTACAGTGGTACTCTGTTGTGTGCAGCCTTTGTTGCAGCCACATCTGATACGTTCCTGCAAGCTTGCATAGTCTCCATTAGGGTTGTCCGATGTATTTCTCATCCAAGTTCATCCTATCTCTTCCATCTTCAATCATTGGGCAATGTAAGCTGTGGTGTTGCAATAATCATTTGGGCCCAGTAGTAACCAGCATGTGTCAAGTAGACAGAGTCTAAAATGAAGTAGAAGGTTGAGCAGAAAAAGAGGAACGGTTCTGGCAAGGATAAGACGAAGGCTTTGAGATTGGTCAGGATAGCGATTGGTCAAGTCAGGTAGCATAGGTTCAGAAACAGGAAATAAGGGTCAAATACCAGGAGGGCAACATATACAAATAGCAAGAGCAAAGGTGACACTTGTATAAACAAGGAGCACAGTAACATTGAACAGGGAGGACAAGGAGAGCAGTCTTTTTATTTGGAGCACATCAGACTCTCATTACCTTTGTTGCAGAAACTTCCCTTTCCATGTAAAATGCACATGGCTAGGCACACATGTGCCTAGGGAACATGGCAACATCGAGATCACATTGCAAAATCCTCCAAATAGGATGTTCACCGGGTCAGATCATAGAATAGTGACATCCTGCCAAATGCCATGTGAATGATTTTGACCGTTGAAATGCAGACCAGCAATCGCCGACACGCTACAGCCTAGTTTTTTGCAGGGGGAGAGGAAGCATGTGGAATGGGAGCAAGAGATGAGTGCAGAGCGGGGATCTGACAGCATGGTACACAGCCCTTTCGGTATGCTTAATGAGCGCATTTTGCTTGAGAGGTTGATTGTTAATTACTTGTTGTGCTAGTACAGTCATATATCAAAACTACAAGTCTCTCCAATGGCGTCATAATTTCTTCTACTACTTGCTGACTAGGCCTGTCAGTCTACAAAAAGCTTAAGTGACATCACCATATGCATTCCAGATGTCCGATGCAGTACTTTTACCTCTACCTCCAAAAAAGGACACAGTGTTGCACCCAGTTATTGCATGAAACATCGGTAAAGAAGTGCAATGCCAAAGAATTTGCCAACTGAAACGAATGTTCTTTCCAACTCAGAATACACCTACAGTTTGCCAACTGAAACGAATGTTCTTTCCAACTCAGAATACACCTACAGTTTCAGAATACACCACATCAGAGTCCACAATGCGTACTTTGCCTGCACAGCATTACATAAATGGTGTAGAATGCAAGTGTCTGCTTCTTTGCATTGAGCCAGTTCCAAGATATTGGATTTATGGAAAAAACATTGGAACTATTTGTGGCAATTATTATTGGTGGTAATCAACTGCTCCTTCATATGTTATTGCTAAGAATGTTGCTGAGAAAGAGAACAATTTACATAGAAACATAGAATGTGACGGCATATAAGAACCATTCAGCCCATCTAGTCTGCCCAGTTTTCTAAATACTTTCATTAGTCTCTTATATCTAGGATAGCCTTATGCATATCCCATGCATGCTTAAACTCCCTCACTGTGTTAACCTCTACCACTTCAGCTGGAAGGCTATTCCATGCATCCACTACCCTCTCAGTAAAGTAATACTTCCTGATATTATTTTTAACCTTTGTCACTCTAATTTAAGACTATATCCTCTTGTTGTGGTAGCGTTTCTTCTTTTAAATATAGTTATGTATTTTAATGTTTCTATCATATCTCCCCTGTCTTGTCTTTCCTCCAAGCTATACATGTTAACAGTGCCGGCCTTAGAGCTTTAGGCGCCCTGTGCGAAAAATCTTCACCGCGCCCCTTCCTGGTCATAAAAAGTTTTTAGAATAGTGCAAATTTGCAACTTTCCCAGGGAAAGCACTGGATTGGCTAAAGTTGGTAAAGAGGTGGGGCCAAACGCAGTTTTGGCCAATCTGTACCTCCTCATAGAGATGCATTGACTCAATGCATCTCTATTAGAAAATGTCAGCGTCTCCATGCAGAGCATGGAGACACTAAACGGCAGTGCTGCCTACTGTGCAGCACTGCCCCAGGAAGCACCTCCAGTGGCCACTTGGAGGTGTCCCTAGGGGGCAATGTAAATGGCAGTGTTTGCATGAAAATGCCTGAAGTAAATGATTATACTCACCAGAACAACTACATTAAAGCTGTAGTTGTTCTGCTGACTATAGTGTCCCATTAAAGGAACTGGCCGTTTATTGTTTCTAACAATTTAGTAGATGTACCCCCAAAGGAAAATATGTGCATGCAATTCTTTGTGCATGTTTTCTTTGTGGATGTGTGAAATCTGTTTGCAATAGCTGCAGATCTAGATTGATTTACCCTGCTTTGGGGCACTTCCCAAAGCAGGGCAATGTAGGTGCTGGTGCTAGTTTGTAGGTTCTTGTTCAAAACACCTTAGACTTGCAATATGTAGTTCTTTTGTAAAAGCAGACATGTGCATTGAGCATCTGCCCATTAAAAAAAAAAAAAAATACACACACACTACATTAACCTGGACATTCACTGACAGTATGCACACTCTCTGATACACATTGACTTGAGTCCTTCACATACAAGAATATTGCACAAACTACCCCATATTAGGCTTCTCCCTCTTCCATAAACTTCACCTCTCTCCCTCTACCAAACCTCTTTTTTTTCTCTCCCACACTCCTAGAAAGGTTTATCCTTCTAACCCCACTTGTCCATTTTTCTATCTTACTCCACCTCATGTTCCTTTGGTCTTACCATGCTGTGCCTGCTGTCTGTCCCTGCCTTCACAGCAGACTTCTCCCTGCTTCTTCTGTGTGAGGAGGGGGTGGGGCTAAGGTGTCACACTGAGTACAGGGAGTGGAAGTGCTGCTCAGTCAGCATTGAATGAGTGAGTGTGGGTCCCTGCTGCCTGCCTGCTTACCATGCAGTAAGTACTGCTTAGTTAAATTCTGTGGGCTGGCTGGGGAGATCTGATCTCCCCAGCCAGCCCATGAAAGCTGCAGACATTGAATTGTGTCGGCTGCCAGGGCGCCCCTGTTGCCATGGCGCCCTGTGGGACCGCACAGCTCGCACACCCCTAAGGCCGGCCCTGCATGTTAAGACCTTTACTTGAAAGTTTTATCCTGCACTCCAGGAACCAGTTTAGAAGCCCTTCTCTGAACTCTCTCTAAAGTATCAATATCCTTCTGCAGATATGGTCTCCAGTATTGCGTACAACACTCCAAGTGAGGTATCATCAGTGATCTGTACAATGGCATGAGCACTTCCTTCTTTCTACTGCTAATACCTCTCTCTTGTTAGTCTTATTTCCATTAACCCGGAGGAAATCCTACCAATTTTTGATAAGTACACTTCTTGGATCAATACATTTACAATCACCTTTTTGCTGCATGTGGCAGGCCTGTACACATCCCAAATGATATGTAGCCATGTTGCACATGGAAGCTGAGAATGCTAATTTGTCAACATTTTGGGAAATGCATTCATCAGTATGAATCACAAATGAACAAATTGTATTTCTGATAAAATTTGTGAGAACCGAATAGCTTGTTGTATGAAAAATAATGCATGCATTTCGCTCATTCAGTATTTGTTTTTTTTTATTAAAGTCAGGAGTCAGTAGATCCCTCATTGTAATTTGATTCTTCAAAAAAAGCCTCTGATAAATAAGCATTTAAAGCACATTTGTCAGCATTTTTTTATGCTTTCTTGGACCCCCTCACTATAAGTATATAGTAATTGATAGGGGCTTGGATACAGATGCATTTGTACTTATTAAATGTTCTTTTATTCAACCCCAAAATAAGGCCTTAAAAAGTTCATAATGTTAGTACAACTATTAAAATATAAAAGGACTGGATTGTAAAAAAAAATTGTGACTTTGAGAGTTCATTGCATATTGAACTTGCATAGTCCTTATAAAGGCTCACCCATGCAATGCATTGTCAGTCAGAGGGCACTGACTGGTAATAGCCCTATGCTGCCACCCATGAGTGAAGGCTGGGAGGGACATTAGGTCCCCCTTGCGTTGTTATAATTATAGCCTACACCTGCTGATCACCGGTTGGGGCAGGAGGGTCACAAGTTAGTCATTAAAAAAGACCGGTTTATTCCCAACTATTCCATATTTAACCCCTCACTCACCAACAATGAGTGAGAGGTTGATAATAAAATCAGTTAGTCTGAATTTAATTTGAAATGAAAATATGCAAATGAACTTTGGGAATCTCAGACGATTTAAAACAGAACAAACTGATTGGGACAAGTCTAGGGGACATTAAAAAATGGTGCCCAATTATTGAAACAAGATTGGAAGTCCCAATTATTGAAACAAGATTGGAGGTGTAGGTTAGAGTTACTATTTGAGTTTGCAATTCACAAAAATCATATTTGTATGTGAACCATACCTCACAAAAAGAGATAACAGAATACCTACTATCGATCATTATTGCATTGGATAAAGCTGGAAATGGTAACAAAGTTGTTTCAAAGAGCTTAAATATTCATCTGTCCACTGTTATACAAATTGTCTATACATTGAGAAGATTTAGCACTGTGTCTACTCTCCCTAAAAGTGGTCTTCTAGCTAAGGTGACTCAAAGTCAGCACCACACAATTCTCAATGAGTTAAAAATGAACCCTAAAGTGACAGCTGAAGGTTTGAAGAAATCATTGGAACTGGATAGTGAGTCTACTATACAGAAAACACTGAACAAGCATGGAGGCATGGTGTCAATGACAGGACATCACAATGAAAGACAATGCTTTAAAAAAACACATTACTGTGTGTCTGGCGTTTGCCAGAGACCACCTAGACATTCCACAATGCTACTGGAAAAATATTTTGTGGACTGATGAAACTGAGGTTGAATTTTTTAGGAAGAACACAAAGTACTATGTATGGCATAAAAAGTGTACCGCATGCCAACGTGAAAACATCATCCCAACAGTTTGGTGCTGGTTTGCTGATTCATGGCCAGGACCATTTGCCATCATCTAAAGAAAAATGAATTCCCAAATTCATCAAGATATCCTACATGATAATATTAGGGTGACTGTGCACAAGTTGAATTCAATAAAAACCATAAAATATTACAATTGTTTGTGTCTTAGCTTTAGCACATTGTGTTTGTCTATACTTGTGACTTTGATAAAGATGAAGTGACATTTTATGACCAATTAATGCAGAAAACCAACTAATTCCAAAGGGTTCACATATGTTTCTTGCCACTGTGTCTTAGTTTCACAATTCCTTTCCCGTAGAAATTGTGACATTTCAGATTCATACTTCAACTATTGTGATTAATGTTTTCGTAAGGTAAAAGTGTGATTTAATATTGGCATGATTTAAAGAGTAAATGTATTTTAATCTCTAGTTAAAGATGGGTGGGGAGCAGTTGATGTGTTTGACAATGTTGGCAGTAGTAGTGAGTAGCATGTGTTCCCTAAAAACTCTGCCAGTGCCAAAGACCTGACCTTTAACTATATTAATTAATTCAGAACAATCTGCTCTCGCAATTTCTTTTTAAATATTTTTTTTTTTTTTTGTGGTGAAGTAAGAGTAGAACTTCACCAATACATTTTAAACAAAAGAACAGTTATGACACTCAGTATAACAAACACATTATTTAAATATATTATAATTCATTATGTTGATGTACATAATTAAAGAAGACATATTATGGGAAAAGAGGGCTTTTATACTCTGGACATTTCGCAATGTGTGGTAAAGTGGTGTTGCATTGAAGAAAGAAATTATATATTTATTATTGTTAAATATTCCAAATAAAACCCTGCTTATTGTTGCTATGTTATTCCTGTAACATTTCTGGGTAAAGAAGACTTCATACAAGTCAAAGGAAGTTCAACTTAACAGAAATCACGTCATCTAATGAGGACAAAATCTGTGCATTGCAATGGATAATAGATATTTGTTGATGCCCATTGGTGACTTATAGACTTTGACGTCAATATCAAACCTCTGACTATCTTATTGTTATCCTTTCATTGAATGTTAGAAGAATGGAATGTGAACACTCTCTGAATCGGACTTTAATTCCCTGAATTTATGGTCCAGGTGTTGCTCATTAATCATTACAATATGACTGTAATAGAACATGTACCAGCATTTTGCATGAATAGACTATATTATAAGGCTGATGTTTATTATGACTTGTCTGGGTTCTTATGGACATGTGGTATAAATGCATTATCCTAGGATATTCCAAATATGAACATGTGCATGGGCATATCTTCTGCCGAATACTGTAACTGAGATGAATGTTGGCCAACTATTTTTGTATAACAATAGGACTGGATTAAAGATAAAGAACATTTAAAGAAGAAAGGGTGATCTTCATTCATCTGTTTTATTTTTTTTGGAAGAGCTGTTTATAGCTGTTCAATATTTTTATTATGGAGTTATCTACTAAACAACAGTTAAGACAAGGAATGTTCTTATTTGTGCTGTTTAGTAGATTGCTCCTTAATTTGGTATCCTTACATGGGATTACCATAATTAAAGGAACACTCCAGGCACCCAGACCACTTCTGCTCATTGGAGTGGTCTGGGTGCCAACTCCCACTACTCTCAACCCTGCAACTGTAATTATTGCAGTTTTTTATAAACTGCAATAATTACATTGCAGGGTTAACTCCACCTCTAGTGGCTGTCTACTAGACAGCTACTAGAGGTCGCTTCCGCGTTGATAGAAAAGATTTTCTTTGCGTCGCTGGACGTCCTAACGCTGCATGCGCATTAGGTTTCCTCAGCCGGCTGGCGGGTTCAGTCTCGCCCACCGGCTGACGCGATTCCTGGGAGGAGCGACGCCGACCCGAAACCACCGCCGAGGGACATCGGCGGGGTCTCAGGTAAGTGACCTGAATGGGGTTTTCACCCCTTCAGCTACCTGGGATGGGAGGTGGGAGGGAGAGGGTAGCTGCAGTGCCAGGAAAACGGATTGTTTTCCTGGCACTGGAGTTTCCCTTTAAGGATAAGGATACCAAATTAGGGAGTTATTTACTAAAGAACTAAGAGAACAAGAAAGAGCTTTTCTTAAAGGAACATGTATTCCTGACCCTCTAGTATTAAAATCACCATTTAGGAGTCTCAGCCCCCACCCCCCTTTGCCGCCTTAAAAAATAATAAATAATAAAACTTACCTTATGCCCAGCGCTGCGTGGGTCTGCCCCCGCCTCCTTGCTGGCATCATCAGAATTTATTATTTCAGTCAGTCAATCTAATTATTTCCCATTGGGAAAGCATTGGATTGGCGGAAATCGGAAAGGAGACGGGATGGGGTGGGGCCAAACACCAGCTTGGCCAATCAGCAACTCCTCATAGAGATGCATTGAATCAAAGCATTTCTATGTGGAAAGTTAAGTGTCTTCATGCACAGCATTGAGGTGCTGAAAGGCAGTGCTGCACACTGTGCAGCACTAACCCAGGAAAAACCTCCAGCGTCCATCTGAGGAGTGGCAACTGGAGGTGTCCCTAAGGGGCAATGTAAATACTGCATTTTCATAGAAAAGGCAGTGTTTACATGAAAATGCCTGCAGGGAATGATTACAGTCACCAGAACAACTACATTAAGCTGTAGTTGTTCTGGTGACTATAGTGACCCTTTAATTTTGCTCTGCCAGCCGTCTAGCTGGTAAATCCCTAAATTGATGCTTTGTGACTTGTGACTGCCAGCTTTATTCATTTCCAGTTGGAATTTTCAAAATTTTGGATGAACTGAAATTGAAAATTAACATATTAGTATAAAAACAAGTACTTTTACCTGTGCACACCCCTAACTCATACATTTGCTTTTTGGCTCCATACACTCAATGATATTTAAATCAATGTGCTTTATTGATCATGCTGGATATACTAGTATTAAGATTGATATGTGTTTAATCTGGATACTAAAACTCTTAGGGTTGTTAGTAGTGATGTCCCGAACTGTTCGCTGGCGAATAGTTCCCGGCGAACATCGCTTGTTCGCATTCGCCACGGATGGCGAACACATGCGCTGTTCGGTCCGCCCCCTATTCGTCATCATTGAGTAAACTTTGACCCTGGCCTGTACCTCACAGTCAGCAGACACATTCCAGCCATTCAGCAGCAGACCCTCCCTCCCAGACCCTCCCACCTCCTGGACAGCATCCATTTTACATTCATTGTGAAGCTGCATTCTTAGTGAGAGTAGGGACAGTGTAGCTGATGCTGATTTGATAGGGAAATTGATAGCTAGACTAGTGTATTCAGTGTCCACTACAGTCCTGAAGGACTCATCTGATCTCTGCTGTAAGGACAGCAACCCAAAAAGCCCTTTTTAGGGCTAGAACATCAGTCTGCTTTTTTTTTCTGTGTAATGTAATTGCAGTTGCCTGCCTGCCAGCCAGCCTGTGTGTCAGGCTCACAGCATATACTGTGCCCACTTGCCCAGTGCCACCACTCACTCACTGGTGTCACAATAGCTTGCATTTAAACAAAAAAATACTTTTTTAATGTAGTATAATAGCAGTCAGTTTCCTTCACTAGTGTGCGTTTCCGGGCCTGCCCAGTGCCACCATTCAATCACTGGTGTCCCAATAGCTTGCATTTAACAAAAAATAAACTTTTTGGACTGTAATATAATAGCAGTCAGTTTCCTTCACTAGTGTGTGTTTCAGGGCCTGCCCAGTGCCACCACTCACTCATATCTGGTGTCCCAATAGCTTGCATTTAATAAAAAATAAACTTTTTGGACTGTAATATAATAGCAGTCAGTTTCCTTCACGAGTGTGCGTTTCAGGGCCTGCCAGGGCACAGTGTCACACCAGTGCCACTCATATCTGTTATCACAGTAGCTTGCACGCATATCCCACTAATCGCAAAAAAAATGACAGGCAGAGGCAGGCCACCCCGCAGGGGCCGTCGTGGTTCTGTGATTCCCTTTGGCCCTAGAATAATGCCCAGTGTTCAGAGGCCATGTACCCTGAACTTGAAAAGTTCTGAGGACATAGTTGACTGGCTAACACAGGACACCCAATCTTCTACAGCTTCCGCTCGGAACCTCGACGCACCATCCTCCTCCAGCTTAGCTTCGGGCACCTCTCAAGTTACCACTCACCCGCCTGCCGCCACCACCAACACTAGCACCACAGCCGCTTCACTTGGTATGTCAGAGGAGTTATTTACACATCAGTTGGAAGAAATAAGTGATGCGCAACCATTATTGCCAGAGGATGTAGATAACAGGGATATGTCTCAGTCAGGCAGCATTACACACATACGGTGTGATGATGATGATGATGTTGTACCCACTGCTGCTTCCTTTGCTGAGTTGTCAGATACAAGTGAAGTGGTTGATGATGACGATGCGTCCGTGGATGTCACGTGGGTGCCCGCTAGTAGAGAAGAAGAACAGGGGGAAAGTTCAGATTGGGAGACAGAGAGGAGGAGGAGGAGACGAGTTGGAAGCAGGGGGAGGTCGTCGCCAGGAGCTAGTGGCACAGTCAGACAGCATGCATCGGCACCCGGGGTCAGCCAGACAGCATGCCAATCAACGCATGCTGTTGCCACCACCAGAATGCCATCATTGCAGAGCTCAGCAGTGTGGCATTTTTTTTTGTGTCTGCCTCTGACAACAGCGATGCAGTTTGCAACCTGTGCCAAAGAAACTGAGTTGTGGGAAGTCCAACACCCACCTAGGTACAACTGCTTTGCGAAGGCACATGATCGCACATCACAAACGCCTATGGGATCAACACATGAGTACAAGCAGCACACAAACTCAAAGCCGCCATCCTCCTCCTGGTCCAGCATCTTCAGCCACATTAACCACTGCTGTCCTCCTTGCCCCCTCTCAACCATCCGCCCCTCCGTCTCTCGCCTTGAGCAGTTCCTGCTCATCTGCCCACAGTCAGGTGTCTGTCAAGGACATGTTTGAGCGTAAGAAGCCAATGTCACAAAGTCACCCCCTTGCCCAGCATCTGACAGCTGGCTTGACTGAACTCTTAGCCCGCCAGCTTTTACCATACAAGCTGGTGGAGTCTGAGGCATTCAAAAAATTTGTAGCTATTGGGACACCGCAGCGGAAGGTACCCGGACGAAATTTCTTTGCAAAAAAGGCAATCCCCAAACTGTACTCGATTGTGCAAAAGGAAGTAATGGCATGTCTGGCACACAGTGTTGGGGCAAGGGTCCATCTGACCACTGATACCTGGTCTGCAAAGCATGGTCAGGGCAGGTATATCACCTACACTGCGCATTGTGTAAACCTGCTGACGGATGCCAAGCATGGAATGCGTGGCTCTGCAGAGGAGTTGGTGACACCGCCACGACTTGCAGGCAGGCCTGCTACCACCTCCTCTACTGCTCCTACTCCATCCTCTTCCATAACCTCCTTGGCTGAGTCCTCTTCTGCTGCTGCGTCTTGCTCCACATCAACGGCACCCCTCCAGCTCCCCAGGTACTGTTCCACATCCCGGATACGGCAGTGTCACGCCGTCTTGGGGTTGACTTGCCTGAAAGCAGAGAGTCACACCGGACCAGCACTCCTTTCCGCCCTGAACGCACAGGTGGATCAGTGGCTGACTCCGCACCAACTGGAGATCAGCAAAGTGGTTTGTGACAACGGAAGAAATTTGTTGGCGGCATTGCATTTGGGCAAGTTGACACATTTGCTGTGCATGGCACATGTGTGTAATCTGATCATACAACGCTTTGTGCATAAGTACCCAGGCTTACACGACGTCCTTAAGCTCCTGCTCCAACAAGAAAAAGCCGTTAACGAGTATTTGTATGACCGGGGTGCTAGGACAGCCTCTGCGGAGCTGGGAATTTTTTTGCCACGCTACTGGGCGCTCATGCGCAATGCCTGTAGGCTCATGCGTCCTTTTGAGGAGGTGACAAACCTAGTCAGTCGCACCAAAGGCACCATCAGCGACATCATACCATTTGTTTTCTTTCTGGAGCGTGCCCTGCGAAGAGTGCTGGATCAGGCTGTAGATGAGCGTGAAGAGGAAGGGTTGTGGTCACCATCACCACCAGAAACAGCCTTATCAGCATCGCTTGCTGGACCTGTGGCAACGCTGGAAGAGGATTGTGAGGAAGAGGAGTCAGAGGAGGAATGTGGCTTTGAGGAGGAGGAGGAAGACCAACCACAACAGGCATCCCAGGGTGCTCGTTGTCACCTATCTGGTACCCGTGGTGTTGTACGTTCCTGGGGGGAAGAACATACCTTCAGACAGATCACTGAGGACGAGGAACAGGACATGAGTAGCTCGGCATCCAACCTTGTGCAAATGGGGTCTTTCATGCTGTCGTGCCTGTTGAGGGACCCTCGTATAAAAAGGCTGAAGGAGAACGACCCGTACTGGGTGTCCACGCAACTAGACCCCCGTTATAAGCAGAAAGTGCCTGAAATGTTACCGAATTACGGCAAGTTGGAAAGGATGCAGCAGTTCCAAAATAAATTAAATATGCTTTACACAGCGTATAAGGGTGATGTCACAGCACAACGGGAATCTAACAGGGGAAGAGGTGGAAGTAATCCTCCTCCTCCCACGACCACGCCGGCAAGGGCAGGACGCTTTACAGACGTGTTGTTGATGGAGGACATGCAGAGCTTTTTAAGTCCTACGCATTGCCACAGCCCTTCGGGGTCCACCCTCAGAGAACGACTCGACCAACAGGTAGCAGACTACCTCGCCTTAACTGCAGATATCGACACTCTGAGGAGCGATGAACCCCTTGACTACTGGGTGTGCAGGCTTGACCTGTGGCCTGAGCTATCCCAATTTGTGATAGAACTTCTGGCCTGCCCAGCTTCAAGTGTCCTGTCAGTAAGGATCTTCAGTGCAGCAGGAGGTATTGTCACTGAGAAGAGAAGTCGCCTAGGTCAAAAAAGTCTAGATTACCTCACCTTTATTAAGATGAATGAGGGATGGATACCGAAGGGACTGACAGTGGGCGATACATTCGACAAAAAAATGCCTGATGAGGGGGACTACTTAACAGACCACTCTTATCTGGTGGCACATTAGATTGCACACGCAGTGCCCCAAATTTGAAGTAGGAGGACAGACCAAGCATGTTTTTCCATCTCCCGCTTCCTAAAATCGATGCCTTATATACACGTCCCTTGACAGGGGACGTAACAGGGATTAAACTGATAAGAATATTACTACTTTACACACCACTCCTATCTGGTGGCCCATTAGATTGCACGCGCAGTGCCCCAAATTTGAAGTAGGAGGGCCGACCAAGCATCTTTTTCCATCTCCCGCTTCCTAAAATCGATGCCTTATATACACGTCCCCTGATAGGGGACGTAACAGGGATTCAACTGATAGGAATAGTACTACTTAACACACCACTCCTATCTGGTGGCACATTAGATTGCACGCACAGTGCCCCAAATTTGAAGTAGGAGGACCGACCAAGCATCTTTTTCCATCTCCCGCTTACTAAAATCGATGCCTTATATACACGTCCCCTGACAGGGAACGTAACAGGGATTAAACTGATAGGAATAGTAATACTTAACACACCTTGTAATAACGCAGAGAGAGGCAACGCAGAGAGAGGAGTCTGAAGAAGAGGAGTCAGAGAAGGAAGGTGGCTTTGAGGAGGTGGAAGACCAAACACAGCAGGCGTCCCAGGGGGCTTGTTGTCACCTTTCGGGGACCCTTGGTGTTGTACGTGGCTAGGTGGAGGAAGAGACCTTCAATGACATCAGTGAGGACAAGGAACGGGACATGGCTAGCTTGGTATCCAACCTTGTGCAAATGGGGAGTTTGCGGTTGTGCAAATGGACTGTTTGCGGTTGTTTGCGGTGTGTTAAACGGGGAGTTTGGTCTGTTACTGTGAAGCAGGCGCAACCCTTACACTACCTGATCGATACAACATCATACCTGATGTTTTAAAGCACGTTATTCCAAACAATTTAGGAATGTTAGGTGATTTATGCCCTTTATGGATTAAAACCAGACTCTGCATCAACTATGTAATTTTCCATGGGAGTTTTGCCATGGATCCCCCTCTGGCATGCCACAGTCCAGGCATTAGTCCCCTTGAAACAACTTTTCCATCACTATTGTGGCCAGAAAGAGTCCCTGTGGGTTTTAAAATTCGCCTGCCCATTGAAGTCTATGGCGGTTCGCCCGGTTCGCCCGTTCGCGAACATTTGCGGAAGTTCGCGTTCGCCGTTCGCGAACCAACAATTTTATGTTTGCGACATCACTAGTTGTTAGTACCTTTCAGGGTTGTTAAACTGAAAGGTATAACCTTTCAGGATAACCTAAATGATCTTCCTTGCACACTATTAATACATGTATATAACTTTTAATAATATTTGGCCAGCCTTATATATCCAGCCTCATATAGTTACATTTGATGTGGAGCAATGTTTGTTTATTTAGTTTGCTCATATCTCCATTTTGGCTTGGGAACCAATAAGTTTGTATGGGAAGGTTTATTTCTTGAGCTGTCCCAACCTGTCAGTTATCAGATAGTTGCTTAGAATAGGGAGTGTTTACATTATCATACCACACTTTGTGTTTGTGGTACGAACCAAGGGCTACAGAGAGAGTGTTAGACATTTACGAGTGTATTCTGTATCCACTTTCTAGAGTACGGATATATCCACACACTCACCCATGTGGCAATTGGTTAATTGACAGTCACGGTGGTCCAACAGTGAATGGGCAGGGAATTAAAAATGTTTTGGTTTAAGTTGATTGTTACACTCCTGAAGAGCCGAAGACATGAATGGAGTGTGAAGTGTTGCTATTAGACAAATGGGACCACCCTCAGTATCTACCCTCATGACAACTGACTTCAAAGGCAGGGGCCACCTATGTGACTCGTATTTAGCAAAATAGAGGGCACTAATCCTCCATCGGGTGGACAAACTATGACACGGACAATATTTGCATATTGATTTGGTAGCCAATTTTTAGGTGATCTATGTCTCTGTTATATCACTCAAATAGAGATCTATAAGGGATTTACCAGGACTTCCTTACCCGACTTCCTAAATTGGACCAGTGAATGTGTATTAAATTGTATGGATACAAGAGATTATCCCCTTAAATTGTCCTAGATTCCTATTTTCTGTGTGTCTGAGTGAGTTATTTCTAGGTATTAATAATAAGCAACCATGAGCTTGTGGGAGCCCATTGCCAGAAAGATGACTAATAATAATTTTATTTCACTGTTGTGTTTTATTTGTATTTTAGGTATTTTATTTATAAAGAATAACGGCCGATTTTTATTGTAAATAGGTTCCTTACCCCACTTCTTAAATTGGATCAGTGAATTTGGATTAAATTGTATGGATAGGGGGGCGGGACAACGAAAAAAACGCCAAAACTTCGTATATTTTTCATATAATAACCAAAGCGACCCGACAGCACCGACGCCCAGTGCCGCGGTACAGATGGACCTGGGGAGAGGCTGGCTCGCTGAGCAACAGTAACCCGGGCCTTCTCCGGCAGTGAGCAGACGGCCGCTGCCTCGCTATCCTGCACCACTGAGCCCGGCCAACGGCACTGATCGGCTCTGACCTGGCTCCGTTCCCCCCCCTATGGACCGGGGGGGTGATCCCGGTCCTCACCTGGTGACCGTAAGTGAGATCCTGCATCTGAGGCCGGGGAACCTGATCGCTGCCTCCAAGATGGCGTGCGCCACGTGCGCCGACTACATAAAGGTGAAGCCCCCCTCCTAGTGTCCTCTACCCACAAAACAGCTCCTAAGAGATGATCCCGCTACACAGGGAAGCAGAAATTATCTTATTAAACCCAGCAACCACGCATGCCACCAACGCAAGCAATAAGAGCTTTGAGGGTGCGGGTAACAGCAGCGACACCATGGAGATAGGTCACCAAACATCGACCATTCCAGTCCGGGGTGATATCTGCCCAGCGAGACACCCCTACTAACAACCCAACCCTGCACCTGCTTTCAACTCGGCCTTTGAAAGGATAACCCGGAGAACTACAGATCTCCACGGATACCCCCGGAGCCTGAACATGGCGGTCACCAACATGCAGTTGACCGAGAGCGACAAGCCCACCCTGCTCAGGCTACACCCCAGAAGACCGCAGTGAACAAGCAAAATAACACTCCGACAAACCCGAATCCTGCTCTGAAGGATACTTGCATACCACTACACAGACTCCACAGAGCAGGTATCTGGGTAAAACTGAACTGTCAATCCATGTAAAGTCTTGGACTCACTGGGATGCCGACTTTCTCCCACGGGGGCAGCTCGGGGAACCCCGACCCACCAGGGTGACAATCACACTTTTTCCAGCTACTACTATAATGCATAACATGTTTGTAAGCGACAGCCTCACTAGCATGGTTTATCTAACCTAACATGGTTTCATAGCGACTACCAAATCCTAATAATATGAGTAATGTTGTTGTCCGAGCTTAACAATTCAATGACAAACCACTACATATATTACTAAACCTAGAAGCACCTAGGAATGTCATATGCATGTCTAGTATGTAACAAAAGTTGCTGTTTCATGTAAAAAAACAAAAAAATGTGCTGTATCAAAATGCCACTCCATTGAAATGCCATGAATATGCCTGCAGCTGCTGTCGTGGCCCTGCACGCTTGTCTGTAACTTCTATGCACATGCAAAAATAAAGAATTAAAAAAAAAAAAAAAAAATTGTATGGATACAAGAGATTATCCCCTTAAATTGTCTTAGATTCCTATTTTCTATGTGTCTGAGTGAGTTATGTGTAGGCAGTAATAACAAGCAACCATGAGCTTGTGGGAGCCCATTACCAGAAAGATGACTAACCCTTGAGGAAGGTGCTCTGTGGGTTCTGACCGACTTTACATTTCTTGCATAACCTTCCAGAAAACATTAATGCGTTAATCTAGTCCTTGGAAAATATCTATCTCCTGTTATCTTAAATCAAAAAGCATCTGCAATGACCCATTGTTTAATTGTGTTTTTCTGGTAAAGTGGTAATATTGTACCGTACCCATAAATAAAGCAACAGTAATCTAATCCTTACCCTTCCTTGCAAAATACTTTGTAAACAGGCAAATAAAATAATATTTCATGCAGTGTAAGTTTGGAAAAAGTCATCCAAACATCTGCACATAATTTAAGATGGAAAAGTGTTCTCTATTGTTTGAATCGTGATTGATACGGAAAATGAATTTCTATCTGTATGTGTTTCATAACCTTTTGTAAGGAACTTTATATTTCTCTTCTTTAATGATTGTGCTTCCTTAGTACAATTAATGGGACTATAAACACAGAAGGTAGTTTGCTTGATATGATATACTGCTAGTTTAATTTGATACAACTAATTTTAAACCAATGAAGTCGTAAAATCTGAACTAGTAGATTACAGAAGGATGAGGCACAGAGGTGTCTGAATTGCAATTTTTATTATGAATAAATTGATGTTTCAGCTCAAAGCAGAGCCTTTCTCAAGCCTCAAACAAGTACATGTGGATGTAAATCTAAAGGATGTAACATCATAGTGTAAACCCGATTCTACAATTAATGAATGTAAAAATAAACACAATCAGAAGTTTAGTTGCATTACAATATATCATAATACAGGACTAATATTACATTGTATATACATATAATACAAATATAATTATATAATATCATACAAATTATATTGAAGTTCCAAATGTCCTAATTGTGGATAAAATTTGCTATATATAAATATATGAATTATATATACCCCAAATATATTATCCCTAGAGGCGTGTTGATAAATGCAAGTCTTGCTTTTCAGTAACATTGCAGAATAATTGACCAATCTTGACCACAAAATGTCTTGTTATGACCATACCTATGGCATGTAAACCAACATGTGTGCCTGTTTATTAGAGTTGAAAAATGCACTTCTTGAAGCTGAAACATTGCTTTATTCACAAAAAAAATCTGATTGTTCTGAATTTTGTCAGATGAATGTTTATGGGTAGTGATGTACCGAACGGTTCGCTGGCGAATAGTTCCTGGCGAATATAGCATGTTTGCGTTCGCCACCGCGGGCGAACACATGCGATGTTCGATCCGCCCCCTATTCTTTATCATTGAGTAAACTTTGACCCTGTACCTCACAGTCAGCAGACACATTCCAGCCAATCAGCAGCACACCCTCCCTAGCAGACCCTCCCACCTACTGGACAGCATCCAGCATTTTTTTTTCAGTGCATATAAATGTTACAAGCAGATACTCCCCCAAGACACTCTGTATTACTGCAGATACTCCCCCCAGACACTCTGTATTACTGCAGATACTCCCCCCAGACACTCTGTGTTACTGCAGATACTCCCTCCAGACACTCTGTATTACTGCAGATACTCCCTCCAGACACTCTGTATTACTGCAGATACTCCCTCCAGACACTCTGTATTACTGCAGATACTCCCTCCAGACACTCTGTATTACTGCAGATACTCCCTCCAGACACTCTGTATTACTGCAGATACTCCCTCTAGACACCCTGTGTTACTGCAGATACTCCCCCCAGACACCCTGTGTTACTGCAGATACTCCCCCCAGACACTCTGCACAGGGGTGGGGGCGGGGGGAGGACAGTAGGTCCTCCCCCCATTGTGATTTATGGCCCCCACCCACCGCGCAGGGGTGGGGGCCGGTTGGGAGGACAGTAGGTCCCCCCTCATTATTTTTATGGCCCCCACCCATACCGCAGGGGTGGGGGCGGGGGGAGGACAGTAGATCCTCCCCCGATTGTGATTTATGGCCCCCACCCACCGTGCAGGGATGGGGGCCGGAGAGGACAGTAGGTCCCCCCTCATTATTTTTATTGCCCCCACCCACCACGCAGGGGTGGGGGCGGGGGGAGGACAGTAGGTCCCCCCCAGTGTGTATCAGGGTCCCTAAAGACAGGTGTCAATCTATATCCGCCAAGTGACCCTATGTAGGGGGAACAGTCTCTATTCTGCTCTGTGTCAGTGTGTATCAGGGATCCTTAGGATAGGTGTCAATCCATATCTGCCAAGTGACCCTATGTAGGAGGAACAGTCCCTATTCTGCTCTGTGTCAGTGTGTATCATGGTCTCTGAGGACAGGTGTCAATCAATATCTGCAAAGTGACCCTATGTAGGGGGAACAGTCCCTATTCTGCTCTGTGTCAGTGTGTATCAGGGATCCTTAGGATAGGTGTCAATCCATATCTGCCAAGTAACCCTATGTAGGGGGAATAGTCCCTATTCTGCTCTGTGTCCGTGTGTATCAGGGTCTCTGAGGACAGGTGTCAATCCATATGTCAAGGTGTCAATATGTCATATGTCCGGTGTCAATCCATATCCATTGTGATTTAGGAATGTTAGGTGATTTATGCCCTTTATGGATTAAAACCAGACTCTGCATCAACTGTGTAATTTTCCATGGGAGTTTTGCCATGGATCCCCCTCCGGCATGCCACAGTCCAGGTGGCCAGAAAGAGTCCCTGTGGGTTTTAAAATTCGCCTGCCCATTGAAGTCAATGGCGGTTCGCCCGGTTCGCCGGTTCGCGAACGTTTGCGGAAGTTCCCGTTAGCCGTTCGCGAACCGAAAATTTCGTGTTCGCGACATCACTATTTATGGGCTTTTTCCATTAGGTTCTAACACGCCAAGAATAGAAACCCCTGGCTGGATGTGACTTATATTTCTTACAGCGGCACTGTCATGCCGAACTTACCTTTCCTCAATCTCTTCCTCTCTCAGGATATGTTCTCCATTTCTTCCTGTCTTCTATAGCTTTCTTTAAAATCATAAGACAAAGTAGGGACTCTTTGCCTTGTGGAGGATTCCTCCAGCTCTGACCAGCGGAGGAGCAAAGTGTGCTTCATTTACGCTGGTCAGAGAAATTTTCCCATAATCCTTACCTTTCCTCTGTGTTCCCACGATGCTTCCTGTCATTTTAGACGAAACTGCCGAATCACGTTCTAACTGAATAAGAACAGTATGTTCGTTTGTTTTAGAACGCAGTTCGGTACTTTGTTCGGATCGCAAATTCATTCGAATGAATGAAACTCCGATCCTATTCATTGCTGTGGCTGCATCTTGCAGCCGCTTAGTAGATAACTCCCTAATTCCCACGGTATCAGGGAGCTGTCTACTAAAAGGCTGAAAGACCTAAATTGGTCTTTCAGCCACATTTACTAATACTAAATAAAGATTACTTAGTATTAGTAAATAATATGCCCCTACTCGCTATACCGCGAGTAGGGGCATGTCTAATAAACAGTGAGCAGCATGTGGCTGCTCACTGTAAAGAAAAAACAAAAAAAACTATTGGCCCCACCCCTAAACGACGGGTGGGGGCCCTAAAGTAAAATAAGGGGGGAGACCTATTGTCTCCCCCCGCCCCCACCCCTGAGCGGTGAGTGGGGGCCATAAAGATAATGAGGGGGGGACCTACTGTCCTCCCCCCGGCCCCCACCCCTGGGCGTTGGGTGGGGGCCATAATGATAATGAGGGGTGGTACCTACTCTTCTCCCACCCCTGGGTGGCGGGTGGGGGCCATAACGGTAATGAAGGGGGGGCCTACTGTCTTCCCCCCCTGGCCCCACCCCTGTGCGGTGGGTGGGGGCCATAAATTACAATGGGGGGAGACCTACTGGCTTGAAATCCATCCAATCACAGTGCTCTGTGTCATTTTACACAGCGTGGGATAGTGCTTTGGAATTTTCCCACGCTGTGTAAAATACACAGAGCACTGTGATTGGATGGATTTCAAGCCATCAAATCTGTCAGGGTCTTACCTGAGTTGGAAGTCTGTAGCGCAGATATGTCGCTCACCCTTGCAGATAGCCACAGGCCGAGGTGGTCAGGTAAGAATTCACCTGGCCTGTGGGTCTGTGCACGGGGGCTGTGCAGGATGCAGTACCAAATTCGCAGGACAGGCAAGGGCAGAACCAGCAGGATAGTCGAGGGATAGCCGAGGTCAAAGGATGCCAGAGGTTAGAATAAACGTAGTCACAAGCCGAGGTCAAATATACGAAGCAGAATAAACAGGAACACTGGTACGACACAGGAACACAGATCAAAGACTTGACAATGAGTACAGGGCGAGGCTGGGTTTAAATACCCTGCTGATGAAGATCAGAGTCAGGTGAGATACAGACAAGTCAAGGTGCAGCCCCCGGTGTAGTAGCCAAGCCAGGATGAACAAGACCGGAATCAGTAGTCTCTGGTAAAGCTGCTGTGGCTCAGAGGCAGAGAGCAGGACTAGGATAGATAAGTACCCCGGTTCAAGTCCCCTGTTGGGAATTCCAGGAGCGACCACGTCTGGCCGTCTGTCTCACAGGTGAGTACCCTGACAGTACCTCCCCCTTCAAAAATGACCTCTGGGCGTAAGCAGGCTCCTCATTGAAGTAATCCGTCTCACCAGAGTCACTCTCAGAATCCGTCGAGTCCCCATAGTGAAAGTCCTCAGTATGGGATCCCTGATTAGCTCGGGATTTCCCAATACCAGCTTCTGGTACAGCTGACGATCGGTCTAGGTTCCGGGTAGGGGTGACAAAAACTTCCACAACTTCGGGAGGGACAGTGCTCGCAGCTAGCAGTGCTTTTTCGAACACTTCCAGGTCTTTTTTACAGACCGTAGTGCCATTAGAAGCAATGACACAATCCTTAGGTAAATCCTTTTCAAGTGGGCAGGAAGTAGTGGTGGTAATACAGGAAGCAACTTTGGTAGTAAAGGCAGACGACTCTGGAGCAGGAGGTCTAGGAGGGCGAACAGGACAAAGCGTGATGAAGTGTCCACCTTCTCCACAGTAAAAACACAGACCATGGCTTCTCCTTCGGTCCCTCTCCCCCGGTGTGACTTTGTAGTGGACACGTCCAATTTGCATAGGTTCCTCAGGATCAAGTTGAACACAGGATACCTCTGGAGTTCTCCTGGGAACTGGATCATAAGAGGGTATCACCGGGGTGTGGTGACGTAGACTCCGCGATTTTTTAGTAGGTGGAGCTGCCTTAGGCTTAGTGATCCTGCACTGTGAGTCCAAAGCAATAATAAAGGACTCCCAGCTGACAAGGACAGGACTCTTCCTCTGCAACATTTGGTAAGCCCAAACTTTAATGCGTCCAGACAACAGGTTGATAGCCGCTCTGACCCTGATGAAATCCGTGGCGTAAGTTCGAGGCTTTAAAGAGAACAATACCTCGCAATCCATCCTGAATGACTGGAAGGACGTGTAGTTACCATCAAATCTGTCGGGCATGATGACAAAGGGTTCCGGAGCTGGATGTACTGCGCCTTTAAGAGAAAAAAGTTCCTGCTGCAACTCCGAAACAATCTGGGCCAGGCTGGACACTTGCTGGAGTGAGGGTGAGCACATTTCTGCGGACTCCATATTGGTCAAGTCTTTTGTCAGGGTCTTACCTGAGTTGGAAGTCTGTAGCGCAGATATGTCGCTCACCCTTGCAGATAGCCACAGGCCGAGGTGGTCAGGTAAGAATTCACCTGGCCTGTGGGTCTGTGCACGGGGGCTGTGCAGGATGCAGTACCAAATTCGCAGGACAGGCAAGGGCAGAACCAGCAGGATAGTCGAGGGATAGCCGAGGTCAAAGGATGCCAGAGGTTAGAATAAACGTAGTCACAAGCCGAGGTCAAATATACGAAGCAGAATAAACAGGAACACTGGTACGACACAGGAACACAGATCAAAGACTTGACAATGAGTACAGGGCGAGGCTGGGTTTAAATACCCTGCTGATGAAGATCAGAGTCAGGTGAGATACAGACAAGTCAAGGTGCAGCCCCCGGTGTAGTAGCCAAGCCAGGATGAACAAGACCGGAATCAGTAGTCTCTGGTAAAGCTGCTGTGGCTCAGAGGCAGAGAGCAGGACTAGGATAGATAAGTACCCCGGTTCAAGTCCCCTGTTGGGAATTCCAGGAGCGACCACGTCTGGCCGTCTGTCTCACAGGTGAGTACCCTGACAAAATCACAGTGCTCTGTGTCATTTTACACAGCGTGGGAAAGGTCTTTGGAATTTTCCCATGCTGTGTAAAATGACAAAGAGCACTCTGATTGGCTTAAACCCACCAATCAGAGTGTTCTAAGCCTAATTGCAGGGTGGGGCAAGGCTTTATAAGCCTTCCCCCGCCCTGCAGAGCTCAGTCTGCGCGGAGCCCTCCATGGGTTTTTTCTTTTTCGTCAGGTTTTTTTTTTCTTTTAAGTTCGACAGGTATAATGGATTTTTATTTGGCTTTTTTTGGGGCTGAAAAATAAAGATTTCAGAAAAAAGAAGACGTTGAATGGTAAGTTTAATTTACAGGGTAGTAATTTTATTCCCCCCTCACTATTTTTTAGGGTGAGGAGGGTAGGTAGGGGCTTTTTTATTTGGGTGGAGGGTGGGTGACTAGGGGCTTGGGGACCCCTAGTCACCTTTGATGGAGGGGGGGTTATTTGATTTAGGGCCCCCACCCGCCGCCCAGGGGTGGAGGCCAGGGGGGGAGGACAGTAGGTCCCCCCTCATTATAATTATGGCCCCCACCCATCACCGAGGGGTGGTGGCCGGGGGGGAGGACAGTAGGTCCCCCCCTCATTATCATTAAGGCCCCCACCCACCGCTCAAGGGTGGGGGCCGGGGGGGAGGACAGTAGGTCCCCATCCCCCCCATTGTAATTTATGGCCCCCACCCACCGCGCAGGGGTGGGGGCCGGATAGTAGGGATTTTATTTTACAGTGAGCAGCCACAGGCTTTGACAGTGCTCAAAGTGTACACGGCTCGTGGGTGCACTGTTGCAGTAATCATATTTAAAAAGCATCTCCTCAGCCTGTCACATCCCCCAAGTCAGGGTCTGAAAATATCCTGAGGAGGTCTCTCCGCTTGCCCCCTGCAGCAGAATCAGTGCTGTCAGCTTTCCAGAATCGATCTCTGTGTGCTACAGTTGCAGCCTGAGAGTGAACATTACCTCTCATGCTGCAATCACACAGAACTGCACTGATTCAGCAGAAGGAATCTCTTGTGAGGTGGAATTAGGGTGTGTGATTATGGGGTGGGACTAGGACTAGGTAAAATTGTGAGATTAGGATTGGGATTATAGGTAGGATTGTGAGTATGAATGGATGGGATTAGGAGCTGGGTTATGCATAGGATTAGGGTATTATTATGGGAAGGTTTAGATTTGGATTAAAGGTTGGATTATGGTAAGAAAAGTGTCTAGAATATGGGTTGGTATAGGATTGAATTATGGGTAGGATTATAGAATGGATTATGGGGTGGATTATGGGTTGAAGTATCGGTTGGATGGAAAGTTGGATTAAGGGTCGTATTAAGAGTTGAATTAGTGGTTTGAATAAGGTACAGATTAAGGTACAGATTAAGGACAAGATTAGGGGAAACCATGTGAGGTATCATTGTACTTGAGAACACTATCAGAATACACATATGGGGTGTTTACAGTAGTGGGACATGTGTGGTCTGTGAATTTTCCCAAAAAAAAACATGTGTGGAAACAAAAAAAAAACACATTAACTAATCTAACCTAGGTTTGTGATAAAATGGTTACTTGAACGTTGTCAAAATGCTGTTTATTACATAGCGTGATGGATGTATTTTCTACAAATATATACTTTTGTGCACAGGTTTTGGATTCTGTGACTACAATTAAAGTTGTAATCTCAGCATGCCAAATTTTGCAAAGTTTTAGCTTTAAAACCAGTATTAACAACTTGAAAATTCATTGAAATCCTAGACATTCTAAGAATCAGGGATAATTAGTGAATCTAGTTTCAGTTAATGTTCTTTATTTGCACTTAGTGTGTATAAACGATTAAACGTAAAACTATTGTTTTTTTTTTAAATGTAACATTTATTTATTGATTTAATATGTTATTCCTGTTTAATATTTTGTTATGTATTCATATATCAAAAGAAACCACTATTTATCCATTAAAAACATTATATATAATATGTATAATATTGTGGTAGAATAAATACATGGCAAACGTTTTAAATTGGCCTTGGTCACAAACATTACGCATCACAACAAATCCTGGGTCTTTAAAGGGCTGATGAGACAGTCACTGAGCCATCATAATTTATAGGTGTCCTGAGAACACTTGTTAGCTTTTAATGAGAAAGTTAACTAATCAGGCATTCCCAAGTTTCTAGATTCTCCTGTAAGCTCCTGTGCATTTGATCTTGTGAGCCAACGCATTGTGCGTCAGGTAGGGGAGGAGAGAGAAACACCATCTTTTTTCTTTTCAACAGGGGCTTCTAGTGACTTGTCACGTTGCCTGTTATCAAAATTTTTCAATTTCACTTACTTTTGATATAAGGGAAATGCACAATTTATAATGAAGATTTTTATCCAGATATTAGGCTTCTACATCGCCTATGCCCACATCTCCTATGTTTGTTTCTTCAATTTCGAAACCGAAGTCGGCATCCTAGCTGGGATATTAAATTGGAGATGTGTATACTTGCAATAATTCACTGACAGCCATATTAAGGAAACATTATTAATTCCCATCTTTTCACATAACTCTTTTATGTCAGTGTACAAGGCATTTCCTACACATTTGGAATTTTCTAAGCACCGCATATTTTTATTGTGATTTATAAGTAGGAGTAAATGGATGGTAAATAGCTTCTTTTGCCCTATAGACAAATTCAATGCAGTTTTAATATTCAGGTACAAAGACTTACATATATATTATTTCCTCCCAGAATTTCAGTTAAAAGCTAATATATTCTGAAAATAACTGCTTGTAAATATGGTAGCTGTTTCATAAAGTTGTGCTGTCATTTTCTTTCGGTAAATTTACTGGAATACTTTGAATTTAATATCGGGGACCTAATTTGTAATGGAAAATGATGTTTGATGGTGTTTAAATGCAAAGTAAGTCACTTTATAAAGCATAGGGTTCTTTTTAAGTTTTTTTAACTTTTTGACATGTGTCACAATTTGGAATTCTGCTCTCATGGGATAAATGCCAGATTACATGGTGTAGTATTTTTATCCTCTGTACTTTCACTATAGAAGCACACAACATCAAAGCAGAGGCAGATCACTCACATCAGCAGAAAATGGAATAGGTTTATAATATGCTTGCTTTGATCTCTCCTTCTATTAATTATCTTGGCTGCATGCATGCATTGAGAGTAAAATTGGAATTAATAAAATCACCAGACATAAGGAAATGTAAAAGAGATACTAAACTTTTTCTGTTTTTAACAAGATAAACTGCAATTGAGACCACATCCGTGGGGTTTGTTCATTTCGGACATCAGAAAGGTTATTCCTTTGAAAATCTATTGTCGCTCTAAAAAGAGTGTCTCTGTTATTAAAGCTTTCATTATTTAGACTATAGGTTTGCTTAAACTAACAAGTTATAATTCATCAGTCTTCGTATAGATTTTAGAAAAATAATGCCCTAGGTAAAAATCATTACATTGATATGAAAAATCAACACTGCACAAATGTTATCATTAAAAAACTATTCTAATATTGCCTTAGGACAGATATTGCGTTTGATATGGAAAGTAAATCAGTTCATTCACAAACATGAAGGGCTTATACATAGTCTAACGCAGAAACATACTATTATTCAATTGGTCAGTCATATGTCTTGTTGACCTCTTTTTATTTCTTGCGCTGGTATAATGTAGGCATGATTAGCCATAACAAAAGCAAAATAAATAGACCAAAAAGAGATTTTTTCATTCTAGAATGCACAATCTAGATAATAGGATGACAAAGGAAAGTGATAAGATCTCTAAAGGAAAGTGGTAACGCAAACACACAAACACTTTATCGAGTACTTGGTTTAATGTTACTAAAAACAGTATGTGTATAGAACCTAAATTCAGGGCCAGTGGCGTACACACAATCCATGGGGCTCCGGTGCGAAACTGACCTGTGGGCCCCAAGCCCCCCTTTGCTATTCCCACCTGACAGACACACACACATACATACATAGAGACTCACACACACACATAGACACATACAGATACATACAGACACACACAGACACATACATACAAATAGACAGGCACACAAATATACATACAGACAGACACACACACACACACACACAGACACATACATACAGACTGACACACACAGACACATACAGGCACACAGACAGACAGGCACACATACACACAGGCAGACACATACAGACAGACACATACACACACAAACATACAGACAGGCATACATACATACATACATACAGACACACACACATACACACACACACACACACAAGACATGCCTACACACAAAGGCACATACATATATACATACACACAGACAAGCACACACACACAGACATACAGACAGACACACACACACATACAGGCAGACACACACACACAGACAGACATACAGGCAGACACACACACAGACATACAGACAGACACACACACAGACAGACACATGAACAGACAGACACACATGTATACATACATACATACATACACAAACGGGCACACATACAGACATACACACAGACACACACATACAGACAGACACACACACACACACACAAGACACACATACATACAAAGACATACATACAAACAGGCACACATACATACAGGCAGACACATACACATACCTCTTATTCCTGTCAAACAAGGAAAGTTAAACTTGTCTTATTGAATTTGATTTTATATCTGTTCCAGGCATTCTAAAGAGCTGCAGAATATGTTGGAATTTCATTAATAATAATAATAATAATAATAATAATAATAATAATAACAGACATGTTAATAAAAAGTAGTGTAGGAGAAGCAACTTTAGTCGTCATCATAGTCGTGATTCACAAACTTCAACATAAGGTGGAGCGGGAGTATTTTGATATGGTTGAAAATAATAAACATTTTGTCATAGCTTAAATGGTATTCCTATAACAGGAAAAAAAACAAAGGAAACAAATAATGGTGCAATATCGTTGGTGCTGATGGGGAAAATTACAATATTTCTAATAAAATCCCAATGAATTTGCACTCACAAGCAAGGAGCCAATCAATTTCCGGCTCAGATCATCAGCTTTGTGGGATATATGAGGTCCCACTCCCTCCTCTGTATGTAAGAGATCCTCCTTTTGTTGTAATCACAGGCATACAGTTGAGGTAATCAAAGTGCTTTATTCCATAATCTGTATAAATATAACAATACACCCAGAGGCGGCTCTAGACTTTGCCAGCCTTAGGCAAAACATGAAGATGAGGCCCCCATCTACACCCATAATAAAAAAAAAACAATGCAAGTTATAATGCAATTAATTGGCCAGGGTCCATGGTATCTAGTGGTGGGGACACCTTTTTGTTTCCCTTCTGCATGTGGCAGTTTATAGCCAGCGGGTGCCGGCATATCACTCCAGACCTGCTGGCTCAGTCCATCCTGTAGAGCTGTCATCATAACACTTATTGACACTTACAAACACAGTCGCTGAGCCCCCACCAACCCACACATACTCATATATATACTTTTAGATACAAAGATATAAATACATACTCACACACATATACATTCCAGACACACTCATGTCGATACATACAATACCCAGATACAAACTGCCAGGCAGACATACACTCACACAGCGATTTTCAATGCCAGACATATTTACAAACATACATATATGCCTCCAAGCCATGTAAAGGCAAACATAAACACACCCACTGCCACGCACATAAACACTAGCAGACTTACACATACACACACTAACAGACACACTAACAGACACAAGCACAGACAGAGATATAAATGCAAATATGGAAATGTAAGATGTTTAAGTCACCCTTCTCCTTGCCTCCTTTTTTCCAAGAGGGTGGCTTCCCTGTGGTCCATTGGGGATCTGGAACTGACTGGGGGCTGTACTCATGGGGCATTGATAGGTTGCATCTGTCTCTTTTCACATGACCTTCTCTAATCACTGGGAGAAATAGATTGGACACGTGGAGAGGCTGTACCTTGCAAGGGGTTTGTGCCATCACTGGATTCTGCAATGTGGTCAGGTGTCTAACCTGACCATGTTGTATTAATAGGTATCTTGTATACCCTAAATCATAGCCAGTCCTCTTAACATATTATGGGTTATACCCTCTGGTGGTGGATCTCTGCTGCCTGGCCCATGCTACAGGCTCTGTTCTCCAGTTAAGTAAGCTAGGTGGCCATGAGGCCACTGTGAGTGTGAGGCCTTAAGGGTCCACCTAAATTGCCTAATTAGAGAGTCACCTGTGCAAACACCCCACTAAAATAGGGTTGAAAGACACTTGAAGTATATATGAAGTTTTCAGAATACTTGGAAAATGTGTTTCATTAAAATGAAATGCACAACCCAACCCATACTTTAAATTCCACAAACTTTATTTAAATTCTTGATCACAGAATTTATCTTAATATATTCAATTATAAAAAAAGTGAACAGGGATTGTAAAATACACAAAAATATACAGATGTATATATTCGTACATAATTAGACATTTGCAATGCTATTAACATCCTAATATATTTCACAGTTCCGTAGACTTGTGAAGTCAATTGATATTCACAAAGCACCTTGTAAATATCACTTACAATCTTCAGTCATTATATCCCATCATAACACCTCATTTAATCATTTTTGAGTGTCTTCAAGGGAAAAAAAAACACAGCTGTGAATAAAATGGCATCTGTTCAGAGTAACTAAACGCATTGACATCTTTAATAAAATGGAAATAAGGCGGCTTAGAAAAACTCTCTATTTGCCTTGTGATTGTTAAAGTTAAGTATTGTCTTTTTAATTTCCACTTTTGACATAAGAATACAATGTGTGACAGATGACACTATAGTTTTAATATTGCTTCGTGTTCATAAAACATTGTTAATATGATTTCCACTTTCCCTTTGTTCTCAATTAAATTAAATGTTCCAATACAATTAATGTGTTCTTACACTTTAGTTTTTCATTAAAGGGTTCTCTTTCCTCTATTTAACCGTATTTCATATCCTTTCTAAGAAGCTCCAACTGCTACTCAGAATGGTTTCATAATGCCTGGAAGCTATAAATATAATTGTGAACCAATATCATTTTAATTGTTTCACTTATAACTTGTTTTAAATGATTCAACAGTCATCAAGACCGATAAGTGCTCTTGTACCCTGCAGGCTTTGGAAGCATAATGGCAAGAGGCAATGTAACAGAATATCAAAATAATGAAACCATATGCACAAGATAATGACAAAGCATTTGTATAGCTGTAGAGATAAATGAAAACACTAGATCTTCTTTTATGTTCAACATAAACATCTATTTCCATCCACAGCACAATATCAGTCATTAAACATCCTATATCAATTGAATACAAAAATAAAAAAAAAATATTACATTCACCGCATACCCATAATAATTGTTCAATTTTAATTCTTCGCTATGTAGATTGTAAATAATGAAACTAACAAGCTTTACAAATGTTCTCGCTAATTAACTCTTTTTTTTTTTAACTAGCCCATTGAAGGAATACTTATAAATTAGAGAGAATTAAAATAGATAATTATAACAACCAGCATTGGAATTCTTTTTCTGTCTGATAAGCAAATTGAACCAATACCTCTTTGTGCTTTTTAAATTGAATAAGCAAACAGGCTTTTTTTGTGTTTACAGTTTACTGGCATTCATGGGTCTGGCTGAAGAAATATGCTATCGGAGGGTTTGCTAATGGCATAACATAATCACATTAATTAAAATATAACTGCCATTAAAGGATTTGTAGTATGAAATTAGAGCATGTTGTGAACTAAGAGTATCAGACTTAGAGTGCATATTACAGTCATTACTCTGCGCTCTCCACACAGCAGTGAACAACCTCACATGTCATAAATGTAATATATGAGTGCTGTTTTTCTTGAAATCTATGGTTTTCAGTTTCTTATTAAAATGTAAACATTTGCACTCACTATTTGCAAGGGTTCAAAATAAAGTCAGCATAAACCAAAATGCACTATAAGGTATTAATAAATCCTTCAAAATTGATTTTTATTACAGTTTGTATATAATTTCAACTAGTGCTATTCTTTCTTTCATTTTCGAGCTAATATTGTGTTTGCGACATAAAGTCTATTATTTTATTCATATTCATTCACACTTGTCTTATTTAATGCTGTTTAATATTTATGGGTCTATTTGTTCATACATTGGTTGATTTGCTTTTACTATTACACTTGCGAGTGGTAAATATTAAAACATTACATTTTAAATAGAAATTTAACACAAATAAAACCAAACTAAAATGCCATTAAATAATTTTACTGCTTAATTACATAAAACTAAACTAGCTCATTTCATTAATATTTTTATCGTCTTCACCATTACGATATAATAGTATTCTATTTCATACAGAGCCATTTACTTATTTAACATAAATAGCATTTCACAAATTAATTATATATTAACAGCCAATAAAACGTATCTTAAGACCTTACAAGTGCATCTTTCCATCATGGTATTTTCATTTTGGCGTAACAAAATAGCTACTTGTGTACATTTATGGGTTTTAATAAAATGATTGCGCTATGACTAAATTTTTAATATTGCATTTTTGTATTAGGTTACCCATTTAATCAGACACAAACAGCTTGTGATTTAACTTAATAACATAACATCAAATACTTCTGCACATAGCATATAGATGGAATTGCACCAGTTCAATCTCTATTGTAGAAAATAAATCAGTGACCAAGCACTTCCATGAACATTTTCCCAGCAAAGGCCCCACCAAAATACACTCAACAGAGCATATGCGACTTTAAAGGTAAAATATAGCAAGCAAAACAACTCTAGCTTAATGAAGCAGTTTTGGTGTACAGATCATGCCCCTGCAGTCTCTTCTCAATTCTCTGCCACTTAGGAGTTAAATCACTTTAGTTCTGTTTATGCAGCCATACCAACGCCTTCCCTGTCTGTTACTCACACAGTCTGCTTGAAAAAAACGGTTTCATTTCAATCAGATGTCAACTTACTTTAGTATTTTTTTACTTCCTGCTCTGTATATTGAGTTTGAATCACATACAGGAGGCCCCTGCAGCGTCTAGAAGGCTATTAACAGAGCAGGAGATGAGAAATTCTAAATTAAACAGACTGTGCTATACATGAAGTGTAAAGATTAGATTTGTCTTTACAGGAAGTGTTTAGGAAAGCTGTGCAAGACACATGCAGGGAGGTGTAACTAGGGCTTTAGAAACAAAGTGATTTAGCTCCAAAATGGGAGAAAATTGAGCAAGTTACAGCATGATTTATATATCATAACTGCTTCATGTGGGACAGAGTTTATTACTTTAACCCCTTAAGGACACATGACATGTGTGACACGTCATGATTCCCTTTTATTCCAAAAGTTTGGTCCTTAAGGGGTTAAACCAAGTTAATTCTATCTACCTGCCTCTCTCTCCCTCCCAATGGTTTGATGACACCATTTTCAGCATTAAATTCCAATGCATATATTTCTTTTGCTGATTCTGTGAACAGAATGGAAATAAGTTGAATTAATCTCTGCAGTGAACAAATGGAAAAAGGCAACATTGTTATGCAAGTTTTAAAGAAAAGTTATTTTTTTATATGTCTTTGCTTGTTAGTTTTGTTTTAATTTAAAAATGGGGGGCTGCTGTTTTTAAAGCAGCTGCCCACATTTCCTTCTTCCTTATCGCCTCCCCATGGGTCCATAAAATATTACAAAAAAGCCCTTCACAGCATCTCCCAGTACTGTGGAACTATGTGCATACAACAGGAGTTCCTGCTCATCTGCCCACAGTCAGGTGTCTGTCAAGGACATGTTTGAGCATAAGAAGCCAATGTCACAAAGTCACCCCCTTGTCCGGCGTCTGAGGGTATGGAAGTGACTTGACAGCTGGCTTGACTGAACTCTTTGCCCGCCAGCTTTTACCATACAAGCTGGTGGAGTCTGAGGCATTCCAAAAATTTGTAGCTATTGGGACACCGCAGTGAAAGGTACCCGGTCGAAATTTCTTTGCACAAAAGGCAATCCCCAACCTGAACTCGATTGTGCAAAAGGAAGTAATGGCATGTCTGGCACACAGTGTTGGGGCAAGGGTCCATCTGACCACTGATACCTGGTCTGCAAAGCATGGTCAGGGCAGGTATATCACCTACACTGCGCATTGGGTAAACCTGCTGACGGCTGCCAAGCATGGAATGCGTGGCTCTGCAGAGGAGTTGGTGACACTGCCACGACTTGCAGGCAGGCCTGCTGCCACCTCCTCTACTCCTCCTACTCCATCCTCTTCCATAACCTCCTCGGCTGAGTCCTCTTCTGCTGCTGCATCTTGCTCCACATCAACGGCACCCCCCCAGCTCCCCAGGTACTATTCCACTTCCCGGATACGGCAGTGTCACGCCGTCTTGGGGTTGACTTGCCTGAAAGCAGAGAGTCACACCGGACCAGCACTCCTGTCCGCCCTGAATGCACAGGTGGATCAGTGGCTGACTCCGCACCAACTGGAGATCAGCCAAGTGGTTTGTGACAACGGAAGAAATTTGTTGGCAGCATTGAATTTGGGCAAGTTGACACATGTGCCGTGCATGGCACATGTGCGTAATCTGATTGTACAACGCTTTGTGCATAAGTACCCAGGCTTACAGGACGTCCTGAAGCAGGCCAGGAAGGTGTGTGGCCATTTCAGGCATTCCTACACAGCCATGGCGCACTTTTCAGATATCCAGCGGCGAAAAAACATGCCAGTGAGGCGCTTGATTTGCGACAGCCCGACACATTGGAATTCAACACTCCTAATGTTCAACCGCCTGCTCCAACAAGAAAAAGCCGTTAACGAGTATTTGTATGACCGGGGTGCTAGGACAGCCTCTGCGGAGCTGGGATTTTTTTTGCCACATTACTGGATGCTCATGCGCAATACCTGTAGACTCCTGTAGGATCCTTTTGAGGAGGTGACAAACCTAGTCAGTCGCACCGAAGGCACCATCAGCGACATCATACCATTTGTTTTCTTCCTGGAGCGTGCCCTGCGAAGAGTGCTGGATCAGGCCGTAGATGAGCGTGAAGAGGAAGAGTTGTGGTCACCATCACCACCAGAATCAGCCTTATCAGCATCGCTTGCTGGACCTGCGGCAATGCTGGAAGAGGATTGTGAGGAAGAGGAGTCAGAGGAGGAATGTGGCTTTGAGGAGGAGGAGGAAGACCAACCACAACAGGCATCCCAGGGTGCTCGTTGTCACCTATCTGGTACCCGTGGTGTTGTACGTGGCTGGGGGGAAGAACATACCTTCAGAGAGATCACTGAGGACGAGGAACGGGACACGAGTAGCTCGGCATCCAACCTTGTGCAAATGGGGTCTTTCATGCTGTCGTGCCTGTTGAGGGACCCTCGTATAAAAAGGCTGAAGGAGAACGACCTGTACTGGGTGTCCACGCTACTAGACCCCCGGTATAAGCAGAAAGTGCCTGAAATGTTACCGAATTACGGCAAGTCGGAAAGGATTCAGCAGTTCCAAAATCAATTAAAAAGTATGCTTTACACAGCGTATAAGGGTGATGTCACAGCACAAAGGGAATCTAACAGGGGAAGAGGTGAAAGTAATCCTCCTCCTCCCACGGCCATGCCGGCAAGGACAGGACGCTTTACAGACGTGTTGTTGATGGAGGACATGCAGAGCTTTTTAAGTCCTACGCATCGCCACAACCCTTCGGGGTCCACCCTCAGAAAATGACTCGACCGACAGGTAGCAGACTACCTCGCCATAACTGCAGATATCGACACTCTGAGGAGCAATGAACCCCTTGACTACTGGGTGTGCAGGCTTCACCTGTGGCCTGAGCTATCCCAATTTGCGATAGAACTTCTGGCCTGCCCCACTTCAAGTGTCCTGTCAGAAAGGACCTTCAGTGCAGCAGGAGGTATTGTCACTGAGAAGAGAAGTCACCTAGGTCAAAAAAGTCTAGATTACCTCACCTTTATTAAGATGAATGAGGGATGGATCCCGAAGGGACTGACAGTGGGCGATACATTAGACTAAAAAAGGCCTAATGAGGGGGACTACTTAACACACCACTCCTATCTGGTGGCACATTAGATTACACGCGCAGTGCCCCAAATTTGAAGTAGGAGGACCAACCAAGCATCTTTTTCCATCTCCCGGTTCCTAAAATTGATGCCATATAAACGTCCCCTGATAGGGGACGTAACAGGGATTAAACTGATAAGAATAGTACTACTTAACACACCACTCCTATCTGGTGGCACATTAGATTGCATGCGCAATGCCCCAAATTTGAAGTAGGAGGACCGACCAAGCATCTTTTTCCATCACCCAGTTCCTAAAATCGATGCCATATACACGTCCCCTGATAGGGGACATAACAGGGATTAAACTGATAGGAATAGTACTACTTAACACACCTTATAATAACGCAGAGAGAGGCAAAGCAGAGAGAGGACTCTGAAGAAGAGGAGTCAGAGGAGGAAGGTGGCTTTGAGGAGGTGGAAGACCAAACACAGCAGGCGTCCCAGGGGGCTTGTTGTCACCTTTCGGGGACCCTTGGTGTTGTACGTGGCTTGATGGAGGAAGAGACCTTCAATGACATCAGTGAGGACAAGGAACGGGACATGGCTAGCTTGGTATCCAACCTTGTGCAAATGGGGAGTTTGCGGTTGTGCAAATGGACTGTTTGCGGTTGTTTGCAGTGCGTTAAATGGGGAGTTTGGTCTGTCACTGTGAAGCGGGCGTAACCCTTACACTACAATATACACAGAAAAAACAAGCTAAAAAATGGCGCAGTAATTTTTAAGTGACTATAAGATATTTAAACAAATAATAGCAGCACCTTATAAGTGTAAAAGCTCAAAAACACTAGAATACAAATAGTTAAAACATAAAGTGCGCTGTGTCTTTAAATAGCTATGCCTTCACAAAATTGTGCAAAATGCAACATTCACAAAAGTGCTTAAGTGCAAAATGTGCTAAACAATAAATATTGTGACTTGTGCATAGGTTTTTATTGTACAACCAATTGTGGTAAATAAAGGGTTAATTTTGTGAAATAATATAGTTTTACAAAATTAACCCTTTATTTACCACAATTGGTTGTACAATAAAAACCTATGCACAAGTCACAATATTTATTGTTTAGCACATTTTGCACTTAAGCACTTTTGTGAATGTTGCATTTTGCACAATTTTGTGAAGGCATAGCTATTTAAAGACACAGCGCACTTTATGTTTTAACTATTTGTAACCCTTACACTACCTGATCGATACAACATCATACCTGATGTTTTAAAGCACGTTATTCCAAACAATTTAGGAATGTTAGGTGATTTATGCCCTTTATGGATTAAAACCAGACTCTGCATCAACTATGTAATTTTCCATGGGAGTTTTGCCATGGATCCCCCTCCGGCATGCCACAGTCCAGGTGTTAGTCCCCTTGAAGCAACTTTTCCATCACTATTGTGGCCAGAAAGAGTCCCTGTGGGTTTTAAAATTTGCCTGCCTATTGAAGTCTATGGCGGTTCGCCCGGTTCGCCCGTTCGCGAACATTTGCGGAAGTTCGCGTTCGCCGTTCGCGAACCGAAAATTTTATGTTCGCGACACCACTAGCAAACATATATATCAGGCAATATACTGCTGTTCTTAGAGTCAACTGCACTGCCTGATCTAGGTGCTAATAGGATTCAAATGCCTAGGATGTTGAGTCTGTAGTGATCATGTGTGTTGTGTGTCAGTTAGTAGGCTTTTCTGTATAGTGAGCTTGGTGTGTGTGTAAATGAGTTTGTCAGCACTGTAGCAAGCCTGTGTGTGTGTGTGTGTGTGTGTGTGTGTGTGTGTGTGTGTGTGTGTGTGTGTGTGTGTGTGTGTGTGTGTGTGTGTGTGTGTGTGTGTGTGTGTGTGTGTGTGTGTGTGTGTGTGTGTGTGAAAGAGCTTGTGTGTATGTAAGTATGCTTGTCTTTGTGTATGTGTGTCCGTGAGTTTGTTTGTGTTTGTCAGTGAACTTATTTTTGCCTATCAGTGAGCTTGTGTGTTTATGTTGGTGAGATTGTCACTGAGCTTCTGTGTGTGCAATTGAGATGGTCAGTGAGCTAGTATGTGTGTCAATAAGCTTGGGTTGCTAACCTAGATGCTTGAGTAGTTTATATACATCTGGGTTGCAAAGGTTAGCAATATATGATTAATATGGGTAAAAACTTGGCACTTAGCAGACACATTGATCTTGTTTTGCCTAGGGCAGCATAAACCTAAACATCTATTTGGTAAAAACTATTCACTAATGTTCGAATGGCAAATTAAAATCCAAATGAGAAAATAAAGGCGGAAATAACAAAATTATTTTCAGTTCTAGAAAGGCGGATATGTCATTAGCCAAAATTACACTTGCATCTCTTCATCAATACAGGTGGTAATGGGGTCTTAGCCCAGTGAGAATGTCTTACCATCTGCAGCAGATGCTTTATTCTGCATGTATTAATACTGTATTGCAGCTGGTACCCATCAATAACACAATACTGGGCAGCTTGTGAAATCTCGACCAGTCCCTTCCGGGATTCCAGAAAATGTAAATAATAATAACTATTAAATAATAATAATAATATATATATATATATATATATATATATATATATATATATGTATATATTTATATAGATATATATATATATATATATATATATATTTGTTGTTCTTCATAAATGCAGGGAGAGCAAAGAAAAACAGAGTGCAAGAGAGTACTAAGAGCGGACAATAGCTCAAATAGCCTGCCCTTCGATGGGTCCCCACTTAGATCTCAAGCTGGTTTTAGTTCATCTTGTGCCATTACAAAAAGAACCAGGGCCATTGCACATCAGACTGATCCCACCCAAATGGGCAGTCCAGATCTGATATGCAGGCCGGCTTTCTCTGCACAAGAGATACAGCAACCCCAGACGATTGTTTAGATATAGCCAATATCTCTCTAGACACCGTTAAAAAGGGGTCAACGTCTGGATTACCCTTTAAACTTATGAAGAGCAAAAAAAAAAAATCTTCATAAATGCAACCTAGAAATTTCATTTTATTTATGTTTATGGATATCAATATTTCAATAACTTTTTTTTTCAGCATAAATGTTACATAATTACATCAAGTTCAGCCTTCCTCACATATGTTTTTGCTGTTGATCCAAAAGAAGGCAAAAAAAACTAGTCTGAAGCGCTTCCAATTTTGCAACAAACTAGGAAAAAATTCCTTCTTGACCCCAAAATAGCAGTCAGATGTCTCCTTGGATCAAGAAGCAATTACCCCACTAATTAGAAATTATATCCCTGTATGTTATGTTTTTGCAAGTATTTATCGAATTGCAGTTTAAACATCTGTATAGACTCTGACAAACCACCTCTTCAGGCAGAGAATTCCATATCCTTATTGCTCTTTTCCTTTTCTTTGCCTTAGATGAAATCTCCTTTCTTCCAGCCTAAATGTGTGACCTTGTGTCCTATGTATAGCCCTGTTCATGAATAGATTTCCAGATAATGGTTGCACTGGCCCCGAATATATTTGTATATTGTTATCATATACCCTCTCAGGCGCCGTTTTTCCAAACTAAAGAGATTAAAAAAATTTAACCTTTCTTCGTAACTAATGCTCCATTCCTTTTATCAATTTTGTAGCTCGTCTCTTCACTTTTCCTAGTGCCATGATATCTTTCTTTAGAACAGGTGCCCAAAATTGCACAGCATATTCAAGGTGTGGTCTTACCATCAATTTATAAAGAGGCAAAATTATATTTTCATCCTGAGAATTTATGCCCCTATTTATACGTGACAAAACCTTACTGGCCTTAGCAACTGCAGATTGTCATTGCATATTGCTGCCAAATTTGTTGTCTATAACAATTAGACATGTGCAATTCGTTTCAGTCCGAATATGTATTCAGATGAATTTCGGACAATTCGGACATTCGGGTACTTAGGTACCTTAGGTCCCCCCCTTATTAGTATTTAGGGCCCCCACCCACTGCTGAGGGGTGGGAGCCAGGGGGAAGGACATTAGGTCCCCCCTTATTAGTATTTAGGGCCCCCACCAGCCGCTGAGGGGTGGGGGCCAGGGGGGAGGACACTAGGTCCCCCCCTTATTACAATTTAGGGCCCCCACCTGCCGCTCAGGGGTGGGGGCCATGGGGGAGGACATTAGGTCCCCCCCCTATTAGTATTTAGGGCCCCCATCTGCCGCTGAGGGGTGGGGGCCAGGGGGTAGGACACTAGGTCCCCCCCTTATTACAATTTAGGGCCCCCACCCGCTGCTCAGGGGTGGGGGAAGGGGGGAGGACATTAGGTTCCCCCCCTATTAGTATTTAGGGCCCCCACCTGCTGCTCAGGGGTGGGGGCCAGGGGGGAGGACATTAGGTCCCCCTTATTTTACTGTAGGGCCCCGACCCACCGCTCAGGGGTGGGGGCCAGGGGGAGGACATTAAGTGCCCCCCTTATTATAATTTAGGGCCCCCACCCGCCGCTCAGGGGTGGGGGCCGGGGGGTACTATTTTATTTCTTTTTTTTAAACAGTGAGCAGTCACAGGCTGCTCGCTGTTTACTAGACATGCCCCTACTCGCAGTATAGCGAGTAGGGGCAAAATTTACTAATACTAAGTAATTTTTACTTAGTATTAGTAAATTTGTCTGAAAGACCAATTTAGGTCTTTCAGCCTTTTTGTAGATAACTCCCCAATACCGTGGGAATTAGTGAGTTATCTACCAAGCGGCTGCAAGAGAAGTCCCGAGGTGCCGAAGTCCCGAAGTTGCCGAATTTCCGAAGTGTTGAAGTGCCGAAGTTCCCAAATGCTGAAGTGCCGAAGTTCCGAAGTTGCCGAATTTCCGAAGTGTCAAAGTGCCGAAGTTCCGAAGTGCTGAAGTGCCGAAGTTCTGAAGTTGCCGAAGTTCCGAAGTCTTGACGTGCCGAATTGCCGAAGTCCCGAATTGCGAAAATCCCGAATTTCGGAATGCCGAACCGAACCGAAAGTTTTCCCCATGCACATGCCTAATAACAATTCCCAAATCCTTCTCGTGTGTGGTTATCCCTAATTCACTACCATTTAGGGTGTAAGTTGCTTGTACATTCTTGACCCCAAAGTGCATAACTTTGCATTTCTCTACAGTAAATTTCATCTGCAATTTTAGTGGCCAGTCCCCCAATCTATCCAAATCCCTCTGCAGCAAAGCAATATCCTGCTCACATTGTATTACTTTACAAAATGTTGTGTCATCTGCACTGATACATGGCTTTCAATGCCTATTTCAAGATCATTTATAAATATGTTAAATAAAAGCGGTCCCAAAACAGAACCCTGAGGGACACCACTTACCATTTTTGTCCAGCCTGAAAATTTACCATTAATGACAACTCGTTGTACTCTATCCTTAAGCCAATGTTCTATCCAACAACAAGAATATTCATCTAGACCAATTTATTTTTGTTTGAAGACTAACCTATTGTGAGGAACCGTATCAAATGCCTTGGCAAAATCTAAGTAGATCACATCCACTGCAACACCCTGATCTATACTTCTACTTACCTCTTCGTAGAATGCAATTAGGTTAGTTTGACATGACCTATGTTTCATAAAATCATGCTGATTATTGCTAATAACAAAGTTCTTCCAAATGAATTCCTGAATATTATCCCTTAATAGCGCTTCAAATATTTTCCCAGTCACAGAAGTTAAGCTCACAGGTCTAGAATTTCCAGGCAAGGATTTTGAACCCTTTTTAAATATAGGAACAACATCTGCCTTCCTCCAATCCTCCGGTACAATACCTGAAACAAAAGAATCTTGAAAAATTAAATACAGAGGTTCACTTATTTCCCCACTTAGCTCCTTAAAGGAACACTATAGTCTCCTAAATTACTTTAGCTAAATAAAGCAGTTTTAGTGTATAGATCATTCCCCTGCAATTTCACTGCTCAATTCACTGTCATTTAGGAGTTAAATCACTTTGTTTCTGTTTATGCAGCCCTAGCCACACCTCCCCTGGCTATGATTGACAGAGCCTGCATGAAAAAAAAAACTGGTTTCACTTTCAAACAGATGTAATTTGCCTTAAATAATTGTATCTCAATTTCTAAATTGAATTTTAATCACATACATGAGGCTCTTGCAGGGTCTAGCAAGCTATTAACATAGCAGGGGATAAGAAAATCTTAATTAAACAGAACTTGCAATAAAGAAAGTGTTTATGGAAGGCTGTGCAAGTCACATGCAGGGAGGTGTGAATAGGGTTCATAAACAAAGGGATTTAACTCCTAAATGGCAGAGGATTGAGCAGTGAGGCTACAGGGGCATGTTCTATACACCAAAATTGCTTCATTAAGCTAAAGTTGTTCAGGTGACTATAGTGTCCCTTTACGTACTCGTGGGTGATTACCATCAGGCCTCGGAGCTTTATTTACATACATTTTCTTTAATAGTTGTAGCACCTTCTCTCGAGCAATCACAAGTTATCTGCAAGTTTTTTGCAGCAATTATTTGCATATCTCTTGCCATGGAATCCTCATTAATATATACTGAAGAAAAATAGTTATTTAAAATTTCTGCTTTTTCCTGTTAAAATGTAAGGGTTTGCTCTGCCTGAATTTTGTCTTTTGACATATAGTAATTGTTCTGCTGCCGGCTATTAAAATATTATCTCGTAAATTTGTAGATCTAGTGGTATAAACTCAAGAATTTTCTCAATTCACTGACTGACCAACGATATTTTTATAGCTTCTAGAATACTAGAAATAATTAACTATTAATAGCTGCATATTTCAGGATAGCTAGCATGCTTTATATTTTATTGGGGATATTTATATTGACAATATATCAAATAATCTAATCTGTTTTTTCCATATAACCTCTTCTAGTATTGTTGTGTTTTTTTAATTAAGTTATGTTTTGTTCTACTAGCTTACATCGATTAACACGATTTAGCAAAGCCTTGATCTGATGAAGTATTCAAATTAGGGCAGTCTCTTTACAGTTGGTATATTAGTTTTAATGTCAAAGCTCCGTTTTTTTGTTATGTTCTTCGTACATTAGCACAAAGAGGCCTTTGCCATTAAAAAAGATGTTTTGCATTCCGAGTCAAGCAACACTGAATCTTAGTTCATAATGTCTTCTTCAAATGCTAATTGGGTTAGTGGAATTTGTCTATCACCTGAACTGAGAAAGGAAATATGGCAAGGTAAATGTGTTTATATCAACCTTTTGACATGTCACTGCATTTGTAATTACAAAACATTCCTGTAATATCATAAGAAATGTAAATGTCATTGGCATTCAAATTTCTTACCATTTTTACTACTGAGCAATATTTCCTGTGATGATTAAATACATTTATTCCAGAAATAGCAGACATTTTCAAGGTTTTACTTTTTCAAATGAATTAGAACAATAGGCATCACACTTATTATGATTTGAGATGCTTTTAAAGTCTACTGTACGTTGTAATGGTAACTCATGCATAGAAAATATATAAAGATCAGTCAAGCTTGTTGTGGAAAAAAAACTCAACAGATTGCATCTTTGTAGAATATGTGACAAAACTGTAAAGAATCATAATTAAAAACAGAAAGAGTATTATATGAACACAAAAAAAAACCCACTGTTTTCTGGGTTGAGTCAAAAATCAGCATCTACATTCTAATCCAATACAAACCTGAAATGAGAGTTATAGGATAAAATACTTAATTTGTATATATATATATATATATATATATATATATATATATATATATATATATATATATAGGAAACATGGGGGGATGGTTGCACTCACCTAAACATGCTTAAATGGGGTGCTGCTGGGGGCCATATTATACAATAAACAATACACAAGATCCAGCGCACTCTCCTATCTACTAAACAGCAACTTCAATGTTGACAGATTATTAGTATGTAAAAGTTTTTTTTAAAAACACCTAATCTAGGCAAAAAAAATGGGGATTTAGATACATTATATGATCATACATTGCATAAGCCTGCCACAACGTCAATGTACCCCATCTTTGGCAGGTCCTACTCTCACAGTCTACAAATTAATATAGATAAGTATAGGTAGAATAGGTAGCACTCACGGTCTTCAAGTTAAAAATCTTCTTTTATTGTGCAGGTTTAAACCATAATACCAGGATCAACGTTTCAGTCCTCTCTCAGGACTTTCATCAGGATCAATATATATAAACCTTTGTTAGATTCATACAACATTTAATCACTGTACAATTAGCATTTGTCCTTAAACTAATTCAGGGAACGTTAATAGTCAGCGTGTTATCGAGTTACCATATGCAACTGGAAACAAGCAATATATATGAAAAATCTGAATCAAATTCTGAAATGTACATCTCTTTATGGCATTATCAATATTTCTGCAAAGCATAAAATTTTTCACAGATTAATTCAAAATCTAGAACGCACAACTTATATCAATGTTTGTTAGCCATTGGTATACGTATTTTGCATGTACTTGGACAGACACTGAAAGTTCAAAGCCTGATATAATGGTAAAGGCCATATTTCCTTTTATTTTGGGAGTGTATTAGAATGCACTAAACTAACTGGGTACTTGTAGGTTGCATATTATACAAGTATCTCTTAAGTGGGAAGTAGGGTCCCCTCATAGATGCGTTAGAAAGATGATGTGAGATGTAATTGACACCATGCAGAAAACAGTTGAGAATACAAGTACTTTTGAAAATCCTATAACATTTAATTCATGGCTCTTATTCTAGTGGTCTCCTTTTTATGAATTATGTTTCTCTCCAACACTTCATTTAATCCCACTGTATCTTGAAAGATTTATATCCTATCACCTGTACTTATAGTGTTAACTACATAGAGGGAAGGATGCTGTTCATGAGCATTATTAGATATACAGCAACTAATAAGCATAAAAGGAAACACTGATATAGTGTGACTCCTTTTTCTAGTATCATTCAGCTTCTCCTAATCAGTCTATCTACTATTTCCAACTATCTATTATAATTGGAGCCTACAATATTCACCATTATACCATTCAGCCCATTAAACTTTACTTATTTCTATTTTTCAGTTTTTATTGGTTACACAAACAGAAATAAAGAGGGGAAACAAAAAAATATAAACATACGCAGAACTATCCTGAGATCAATATAGTATGTATGTGTATTCTGCTGTGTTCTACCAATGCCACATTTGTTTCAGTTTCTTAATCAAGATGTCAGCCCTCTGTATGTCTCTTCGTCCACCCATCCCCTCTGTGTCTTTGTCCCCTGCAGCCCCTTTGTGTTTCTGTTTGTCCCCACCAGCCCCACTGTGTGTCTCTTTGTGCCCCCCCAATATGACTGTGTGTCTCTTTGCCCCCAATGACTATCTGTGTTTCTATGCCCTCCTCAGTCTTCTGCGTACCTCTTTGTCCCCCCTGTCCCTTTTAATTCCTGAGAATGAGGAATACACAAAATAACACTCAGAGGAGTGGAAAGGTAAACTATAGATATATAGTTTTTCAGTTACATATAAATTAGGTACTTTAGTTTGAAGTGCCACTTCGCTTTAATTTATTTTCTTAAGGACCTATTTTTCTCATTATAGGACTGTTATGTTTGCTATATGTTCTCTTTTATTTACCAGCATTTGGTTGGTTGGAATGAGTCTCTTTAGAATTCAACTAGATAAGGAGTTTAGCTGGAAATTTTTATTTAATTTATTTTAAATAAGTCTCTCCTTTAGGGCCAGATCTGAATTTTTCTGGTATTCTCCATAAGTATGGGACTTTTCTATTTGCATCTCACGATCACCACCCACCATTGCCATAGTAATGTGGCGATCACTTTGGGCACAATGATGTCATCACATACTGTGATTGGTTCATTCCCAGTTAGAGGAACCAGGATTTTGGTGGTATTGGGTGTTCCAAGCCTCTCTCTAATGTTGTCCAGGGTCACTCTGTTTTTTTGTGGGAGAATTACTTCTTTCTGTTTATATATGAGGGCAAGTTGTTTTGTATTATTAAGGGCAGTACACATTCAAACATTTTTCAATTCGCACCTCTTGGTCTCTAGAATGTTGTTTAACACCTCAGTCATAGCCTACCTCTCCACATTCCCTCCAGCATTTGTTCGTATTTAATAGTCTGAAATTGAAAAGTCTGGAGGGAGTTAAGTACCACCTATATACAAGTTTATAGTGTGACTCTAATAGGGGAGCGGATAGTGTGACTCCTCGCAAAGCTAACGTGATCTTATGCCATTCCTCAAAAGGGAAAGTTTTGTTCAGCACGCTCTCCTATTTTGTCATGTGGTCTAATTTTGGACCAAGTGTCCTGGCAAAATAAGCATAGCACATACAGATGGTTCGTCTCTGACCAGGATTTGAATGGTACGTTTTTTCTAATGGAGATATGTCTATTACACAAGCATCCAAATCCCTGTCTGGTCCCGTTGGATAAAGCAAAGCTGTCAGATGCAAAGCCAGTTGTGGACACCGTGGCTGTTGGATTACAGTACAATGCGAACACAGCTCTGATGAAAGATTCTGGAATATGAAATCTTGACTAGTGATGTCCCGAACTGATCGCTGGCGAATAGTTCCTGGCGAACATCGCTTGTTCGCATTCGCCACGGTTGGCGAACACATGCGCTGTTTGGTCTGCCCCCTATTCATCATCATTGAGTAAACTTTGACCCTGTACCTCACAGTCAGCAGACACATTCCAGTCAATCAGCAGCAGACCCTCCCTCCCAGACCTTCCCACCTCCTGGACAGAATCCATTTTACATTCATTGTGAAGCTGCATTCTTAGTGAGAGGAGGGACAGTGTAGCTGCTGCTGATTTGATAGGGAAATTGATAGCTAGGCTAGTGTATTCAGTGTCCACTGCAGTCCTGAAGGACTCATCTGATCTCTGCTGTAAGGACAGCACCCCAAAAAGCCATTTTTAAAGGCTAGAACATCAGTCTGCTTTTTTTTTTGTAATGTAATTGCAGTTCCCTGCCTGCCTGCCTGCCTGCCAGCCTGTGTGTCAGGCTCACAGCATATACTGTGCCCACTTGCCCAGTGCCACCACTCACTCACTGGTGTCACAATAGCTTGCATTTAAAAAAAAAAACTTTTTTGACTGTAATATAATAGCAGTCAGTTTCCTTCACTAGTGTGCGTTTCAGGGCCTGCCAAGTGCCACCACTCACTCACTGGTGTCACAATAGCTTGCATTTAAAAAAAACAAAACTTTTTTAACTGTAATATAATAGCAGTCAGTTTCCTTCACGAGTGTGCATTTCAGGGCCTGCCCAGTGCCACCACTCACTCACTGGTGTCCCAATAGCTTGCATTTAAAAAAACAAAACTTTTTTGACTGTAATATAATAGCAGTCAGTTTCCTTCACACGTGTGCGTTTCAGGGCCTGCCCAGTGCAACCACTCACTCACTGGTGTCCCAATAGCTTGCATTTAAAAAAAACTAAACGTTTTGGACTGTAATATAATAGCAGTCAGTTTCCTTCTCGAGTGTGCGTTTCAGGGCCTGCCAGGGCACAGTGTCACACTAGTGCAACTCATATCTGGTTTAACAGTAGTGTACATTTAAAAAAAAAAAATACAATTTGGACTGTAATAGATTGAATAGCAGTTAGTTGTCTGCCAGCGTGTGTCAGGCTCACAGCGTATACTGTGCCCACTTGCCCAGTGCCACCACTCATATCTGGTGTCACAATAGCTTGCATTTAAAAAAAAACTAAACTTTTTGGACTGTAATATAATAGCAGTCAGTTTCCTTCACAAGTGTGCGTTTCAGGGCCTGCCCAGTGCCACCACTCACTCATTGGTGTCCCAATAGCTTGCATTTAAAAAAAAAAAAACTGTTTGGACTGTAATATAATAGCAGTCAGTTTCCTTCACGAGTGTGCATTTCAGGGCCTGTCAGGGCACAGTGTCACACCAGTGCAACTCATATCTGGTGTAACAGTAGTGTACATTTGAAAAAAAATAAATTGACTGTAATAGATTGAATAGCAGTTAGTTGTCTGCCAGCGTGTGTGTCAGGCTCACAGCGTGCACTGTGCCCACTTTCCCAGTGCCACCACACATACCTGGTGTCACAATAGCTTGCATTTAACATAAAAAAAACTTTTGGGACTGTAATATAATAGCAGTCAGTTTCCTTCACGTGTGTGCGTTTCAGGGCCTGCCAGGGCACAGTGTCACACCAGTGCAACTCATATCTGGTTTAACAGTAGTGTACATTTAAAAAAAAATTTTTTTGACTGTAATAGATTGAATAGCAGTTAGTTGTCTGCCAGCGTGTGTGTCAGGCTCACAACGTATACTGTACCCAACTTGCCCAGTGCCACCACTCATATCTGGTGTAACAATAGCTTGCATTTAAAAAAACTAAACTTTTTGGACTGTAATATAATAGCATTCAGTTTGCTTCACGAGCGTGCGTTTCATGGCCTGCCCAGTGCCACCACTCACTCATATCTGGTGTCTCAATAGCTTGCATTTAAAAAAAACAAAAACTTTTTTGACTGTAATATAATAGCAGTCAGTTTCCTTCACGAGTGTGCGTTTCAGCGCCTGCCTAGTTCCACCACTCACTCACTGGTGTCCCAATAGCTTGCATTTAAAAAAAACAAAACTTTTTTGACTGTAATATAATAGCAGTCAGCTTCCTTCACGCGTTTGCGTTTCAGGTCCTGCCAGGGCACAGTGTCACAGCGTCACAGCAGTGCAACTCATATCTGGTGTAACAGTAGTGTAAGTTTAAAAAAAAAAAATGTGACTGTAATAGATTGAATAGCAGTTAGTTGTCTGCCAACGTGTGTGCCAGGCTCATAGCGTATACTGTGCCCACTTGCCCAATGCCACCACTCATATCTGGTGTCACACTAGCTTGCATTTAACAAAAAAAAAACTTTTTGGACTGTAATATAATAGCAGTCAGTTTCCTTCACGAGTGTGCGTTTCAGGGCCTGCCCAGTGCCACCACTCACTCACTGGTGTCCCAATAGCTTGCATTTAAAAAAAACTAAACTTTTTTGACTGTAATATAATAGCAGTCAGCTTCCTTCACGCGTTTGCGTTTCAGGTCCTGCCAGGGCACAGTGTCACAGCGTCACAGCAGTGCAACTCATATCTGGTGTAACAGTAGTGTAAGTTTAAAAAAAAAAAAAATGTGACTGTAATAGATTGAATAGCAGTTAGTTGTCTGCCAACGTGTGTGCCAGGCTCATAGCGTATACTGTGCCCACTTGCCCAATGCCACCACTCATATCTGGTGTCACACTAGCTTGCATTTCACAAAAAAAAACTTTTTGGACTGTAATATAATAGCAGTCAGTTTCCTTCACGAGTGTGCGTTTCAGGGCCTGCCCAGTGCCACCACTCACTCACTGGTGTCCCAATAGCTTGCATTTAAAAAAAACTAAACTTTTTTGACTGTAATATAATAGCAGTCAGTTCCCTTCACGCGTTTGCGTTTCAGGTCCTGCCAGGGCACAGTGTCACACCAATGCAACTCATATCTGGTGTAACAGTAGTGTAAGTTTAAAAAAAAAAATTTGACTGTAATAGATTGAATAGCAGTTATTTGTCTGCCAGCGTGTGTGTCAGGCTCAAAGCGTATACTGTGCCCACTTGCCCAGTGCCACCACTCATATCTGGTGTCACAATAGCTTGCATTTAAATAAAAATAAACTTTTTGGACTGTAATATAATAGCAGTAGTGATGTACCGAACTGTTCGCTGGCGAATAGTTCCCGGCGAACATAGCGTGTTCGCGCTCGCCACCGCGGGCGAACACATGTGCGGTTCGATCCGCCCCCTATTCGTCATCATTGAGCAAACTTTGACCCTGTGCCTCACGGTCAGCAGACACATTCCAGCCAATCAGCAGCACACCCTCCCTAGCAGACCCCCCCCACCTCCTGGACAGCATCCATTTTAGATTCATTTGGAAGCTGCATAAATTTTTTTTTTGTATTCTTTATTTTTGAAGTGCATGGAGGTATAACAAATGAGCATGTGGTACCCCAACGGCATTCATGCTTTTCAAGTAACAATTGTAACAACAGGGTATATGTTAATACCCTACTCTGCGCGGAGCCCTCCATGGGTGAAGATGGATTCAATTTTTTTTGCGCTCGGGTTTTTTATTTTATTTTTAAGTTCGACGGGTATGATGGCTTTTTATTTGGCCTTATTTGGGGCTGAAAAATGAAGATTTTATTCCCCCCTCACTATTTTTTAGGGTGAGGGGGGTAGGTAGGGGCTTTTTATTTGGGTGTGTGACTAGGGGCTTGGGGACCCCTAGTCACCTTTGATGGGGAAGGGTGATTTTCCTTTAGGGCCCCCACCCGCCGCTCTACACACACTATACACACTCTACACACACTATACACACACTATGCACACACTGCACACACTCTACACACTAAATAGTCACTTAGTCTCCATAGCCTCTTTGAGTTCGACTGAAGGGTCTCATCAATATGTATAATCACTGGGGCATGATCCGACAATATGATATCTTTTATTTCAGATATTAAAACACAATAAATATCTTGTTCACCCATTAAGAACCTGTGAATACGTGAATACATATTATATCTAGTTGAGCAATATGTGTAGTCCTTCTCTCCTTCATGCTGAATCCGCCAGCAATCGAAAAAGCCCTGTGAAAAATAAATTTTGAAAAAGAGTCAGCTAGTTTTTTGCTTTAGTTATTTCGGGGTATGTGGTTGCTTTCTCTGACAATATCTTGATCACAATCCAGTACAAAATCCATATCCCCTCCTATGATCAGTCTACCTCTGGCATTGTCTAAATTTTTTTTAGTTAGTTTCCTCAAAAATTTAAGCTGTCCAGTGTTAGGGAAGTAAACATTTGCCAAAGTGTAATACACATTATTAAGCGTACCCTTCCAGATCACGTACCTACCTTCTGGGTCAGTAACCACCTCGTTGGTGCGGCAAGCCACACCTCTGTGAAAAAATATGTAAACGCCTCTAGACTTTTATTTGAACATGGAATGAAACTGAAGAGGATCATTTTTTGCTAGAGTAGATGGAATCTTTCCACGTTTAAAATGTGTCTCCTGAAGAACGTCAGATTTATGAGTTTTCGTCTCCCGTAGCAATAGCCTATGTTTATGTGGCGTGTTTAGGCCTCTCACATTTAGTGAAAATAATTTTAACACTATATCTAATATTTAAAGTTAATGATTATAAAGTTGGAGTTGCAGAGGGATAGAAAAGTCCAACTTACCCACCTGACCAGAACGAGTATAGCATCCATATGTTACAGCAGAAAGAAATAAACTCAAATTATGTATGAAAGTCATTTATACATGTCTGGAAACATTAGATTTTTTTGTTTCAAAAATAATAACATTTCTTATCCAAAAAAAATTGAAAAAATATTGAAACACTGTTTTAGAAAACTTGGGTAAGACCCCCTTTAAGGGTCAAAAAATAAAATAAAACGAAGAAATAAAAAATAAGTAAAGCATATAGAAAAAAGAAGGCCATGAGAGGAGGAGTAAACAAATTTACTCAGAAAAAATGTACAGGCCTATGTTGGGGGGGAGAGGATCAGGGACATTGGGTATTGAATCAAAATAATATTAGAACCATGAGTTTCAAAAGAATAACCAAATCAAATGAGCTATAAGTTTGTAAAAGAAAAGGGGAGAGTAGAAGAGAAAAAAAAAGGAAAACACTAAAGAAAAATTGGAAAAAATAAGGAAAAAACAGAAAACAAAAAACATAAGGCTTAAGAGTTTCAATGTTCATGTATTAATGAAGTCAGTCACTTTAAACTTGCAGCTTTATCAGGAACCATGAACCAAGAGCCAAATGAAAACTCATGTGAAGAATTAGCAATCCAGGGTCAGAACATCAAAGATATCCATCCTCACATCCATAACAAAATCCAAGAATCAGGAACCAGGAACCGAAAGCTTAACAAAAAGAACAGCAGACAAAATGCACGAGTCAGGATCAGGATTAGTATATTGAGGTATCATCTCCAGACGTCTAACCTTGTTGGAACGATGAGGTGTCGTCCTGGGTGATCGTTGTAAAGCTGTAATTATCTCATGTGGCAATGTATGAATTATATCCATTCCTTCTTCTGGGGAGACTATGGTATAATTGCGTCCATCCAAATGGAACAAAAGTTTAACTGGGAACCCCCATCAATAGTGAATATTTCTCCAGTGTAATTACGAGGTGTATTGACCAAATTCTCTCCTTTTTTGCATTGTATATGGAGACAAATCTTGGAAAATGTTTAAATAACGAAATTCGTTTGGAAACTCAGTAGATCTCAATGCCATCAGAAAGTCTTCTGTCACTGTGAAAAAATTAATTCTTGCGATTACATCCCCAGGAGCATCCTTAGGAGCATTATCCGTTTTTTGAAGGCAATAAATACAATCAATTGTCCAAGCCGTTTCAGTTAGATTTGGACATACTGAACGCATTATAGCTCTCATGTAATCGTCCAACTCAGCAGGTTGATTAGAGTCAGGGATCCAACGCACTCTAATATTATTTCTCCTGCTCTTGTCTTCCAAGTGACTAATTTTTGTGTTAGTAGACTGTAGTTGCAATTAGAGTTGAGTCGACACCTGGATGTTCGGGGTTGCCGGGTTTGGCCGAACTTTGGCAAATAGTTTGAGTTCGGGACTCGAACTTGACCCGAACCCGAACCTCATCGAATTCAATGGGGACCCTGAACTTTTGGGCACTAAAATGGCTCTAAAGAAATTTCCTGGAAAGGGCTAGAGTGCTGCAAAAGGAAGGAAAATGTATTGCCTAAGTACTAATATACTTACCCAGTGGAAGAAGAAGAATGTTACACTGTATACAATTTTATATAAAAAGTATACAAACATAGCCAGGATTCAGCTGTAAGCATTTGCAACACTTACAACAATCAAGTAACACACATTCATATAAAATGTAAGCTACTTGGCCAGTCAATGTAATGACAGGAATGAATAAGTAGATAACTCCCTAAATCCCACGGTATTAGAGAGCTATCTACTAAAAGACTGAAAGACCTGAATTGGTCTTTCAGACAAATTTACTAATACTAAGTAAAGATCACTTAGTATTAGGAAATTATGCCTCTACTCGCTATACCGCGAGTAGGGGCATGTCTATTAAACAATGAGCAGCCTGTGGCAGCCTGCTCACTGTTTAAAAAAAAGGTTCCCCCCTCCTGAGCCCCCACCCCTGAACGGCGGGTGGGGGCCCTAATGTAAAATAAGGGGTGGGACCTATTTTCCTCCCCCCGGCCCCCCCCTCTGGCCCCCACCCATGAGCGGTGGGTGGGGGCCCTAAAGTACAATAATTGTCCTCCCCCCGGCCCCCACCCAGCCCCCACCCATGAGCAGTGGGTGGGGGCCCTAAATAACAATCTGGGGGGGACATATTGTCCTCCCCCTGGCCCCCACCCCTCAGCGGCAGGTGGGGGCCCTAAATAAGTATAATGGGGGGACCTACTGTCCTCCTCCCTGCCCCCACCCCTAAACGGCGGGTGGGGGCCCTAAATAAGAATAAGGGGGAACCTACTGTACTCCCCCTGGCCCCCACCCTTAAGCGTTGGGTGTAGGCCCTAAATAAGGATAAGGGGACCTGCTCTCCTCCCCCCCCAGCCCCCACCGCTGCACAGCGGGTGGGGGCCCTAAATAAGAATAAGGGGGGGACCTACTGTCCTCCACCCGGCCCCCACTCCTGAGCGGTGGGTGGGGACCCTAAATACCAATAATGGGGGGACCTATTGTCCTCCCCCGGCCCCCACCGTTGCGCAGCGGGTGGGGGCCCTAAATAAGGAGGGGGACCTACTGTCCTCCCCCATGGCCCTCACCCCTGAGCGATGGGTGGGGGCCCTAAATAAGAATAAGGGGGGACCTACTGTCCTCCCCCGGCCCCCACCCCTGAACGGCGGGTGAGGGCCTTAAATGAAAGTTACCCCTCCCATTCAAGGTGACAAAGGGTCCCCAAGCCCCTAGTCACCCCCCCAACCCAAATAAAATGTATCCCCTACCTACCCCCCTCACCCTAAAAATAGTGAGGGGGGGAATAAAATAACTAACCTGTAAAAAATCAAACTTACCACTTGACGTCTTATTTTTTCCAAAATCTTCATTCTTCAGCCCCAAAAAAGGCGAAATAAAAAGCCATCATACCCGTCGAACTTAAAATAAAATGAAAAACCCGAGCGCAATGAAAAAAAACAGCTGAAAAAGAAAAAAAAACGATGCTGAGCTCTGGTTTAAGCCAATCAGAGTGCTCTTTGTCATTTTACACAGCGTGTGAAATTTCTTTTGAATTTTCCCACGCTGTGTAAAATGACTCCTAACACTCTGATTGGATGGCTTGAAATCTAACCTATCAGAGTGCTCTGTGTCATTTTACACAGCGTGGTAAAATTCCAAAGAACTTTCCCACGCTGTGTAAAATGACACAGAGCACTCTGATTGGTTAGATTCCAAGTCCACCAATCAGAGTGTTATGAGTCAAATTACACATTGTGGAAAAATTCCATAGAACTTTCCCACGCTGTGTAAACTGACACAGAGCACTCTGATTGGTTAGATTTCAAGCCATCCAATCAGGGTGCCTTTTGGGGGGCTGAAGAATGAAGATTTTGGAAAAAAGAAGACTTCAAATGGTAAGTTTGTTTTTTTATAGGTTAGTTATTTTATTCCCCCCTCACTATTTTTAGGGTGAGTGGGGTAGGTAGGGGATAAGTTTTATTTGGGTGGGGGGATGACTAGGGGCTTGGGGACCCTTAGTCACCTTGAATGGGGGGGTAATTTTCATTTAAAGCCCCCACCCGCCGCTCAGGGTGGAGGCCGGGGGGGAGGACAGTAGGTACCCCCTCATTCTTATTTCGGGCCCCCACCCACGGCGCAGGGGTGGGGGCCGGGGGGGAGGACAGTAGGTGAGGGCCGGCGAGGGGGGGTACTAGGGTTTTTTTTTTTTTAATAGTGAGCAGCCACAAGCTGCTAACTGTTTAGTAGACATGCCCCTACTCGCGGTATAGCGAGTAGGGTCATTCGGGAGATTTTAATCTCCCTTATGCTATTATGGGGGTCATATTGACCCCCATAGAGTGAAGGGGACATGGAGGGCTTAGGAAGTAGTGGGGAGCACTGTTCCCTGCTGCTTCTATCTTTACATATTACAAGGAGGGAGCTTTTTTTTGAAGATCTTCAATTTCCGCTGCATGATTTGTTAGAATATCGTCAGTAGTATCCGTTCTACATTCCAGCCTTGCAACACTCTGTTTCATTTTCGCAAACTCTGATCTGACTTTGTTTCTAAATTCTCTCAAATCATTCCATATATCTTGTAGTGTTGGGTCGGGAGGGTGCCGGTTGATATGAAGCAGCCGTGGGTTATTTCTGTGGCGGAATAAGCTGCGTCTCCATAGTGGAGGAGGGGGAAAAGCCTTTCAATACTTTACTCACCCCTGCCACACTTCTCTCGTCATTTCTCAATGTTGAAGCACCTTTTCCCATTTTCTTTTGCTTCTTCATGGTCATAAGCAGTTCATATGTTGAAATATGACAATATTAAATGAAGTGGAAATAATTCAAAGTTCTTTTAAAGTATTATTCGTCCAATGTCCCTAGGAGCTCCTCTAAATGGTTGCCATCCAAGATGGTGGCCAGACACACCCCCATTGTTTTAATTTTGATATTGCAGTATCCTTTTTTTTCCTCTTTTTTTTTTTTTTTTTTTACATATTTTCCACTTATTTCTGACAGCTACAAAACAAATGTTTATTTTTATTTTACACTAATCTCTGGAACCTGGTAAGTCTCTGCCTTACAATCAGAAATGTACAGATCGGTATTCTAGAACTAGTATGTTTTGATCTACACTTTTTTCTAGCCACTTATATAGTAAAATTGTAAAACTGAGTTGCATCATATACTGTGCATTGTATAAAAAATCTCTGAAAAATAATAATTAATTTCTAACATTATAGCATTGTGGATAACGGTTCAAGCACATCAAACTCTTCTACTTATGCTATGTATAGTCTTTCCCCTCAGGCATACCCTAGTTTCATTTAACCATGGGTACCTGAGATAAACACAAGTTGTCAGTGATACAGCTGCCCAAAGGCAATAGCAGAAAAAATATGTGTATTTAATGAGTAGTTGTGAAACAGCTCATATAATATAAGCAAATTACACTGTATAATTACAATTCACTGCTGAGAGATTTTTAATTGTTGGGTTTTTATGTAATTTCAATTACCTATTACAGCTTGAATTAAATGTGAGCAAGAAAGCAAATAACAAACACATAGTAAAACTGTCACCTTTCAGGATGCTCTAAATATTTATTTGTTGAAATTTTGTTTTGATTATTGCAGCAATATTTCATTTTGGTAAAGACATTTTACAGTAGAAGTGTTCGCACACGATCATCTCAGTATTAATATGCTGCTTTCATACAGACCAGTGAAATGAATAAAGAATTGGGTTGTTGTTTTTTTTGCCTTAAATGGTTCAAATTAAAAAGACAACTATGGCTTGGCCAACATGGCCAAAAAAAATGTTTCATCAAAAATGCAAGCGTATCATCTGATGTTTAATTTCAAACAAAGAATATAAAATATAGAAATACATACAAGCTGATTTGTGATCTAAAAAAAATATTATATTTGCTATCCAATAGCTATTATATAACAAATATTAACATTTTGGATATTTCGTCAAGACACATAAAATTGCACAATTTCTCCAACTCCGTGACAACAGTGCATGGCTGCCATAAATTCTCACTATATTGCATGGAGAAGGAAAAAGGAGGACATGCACATGAATAAAAGGGAATTAATTAAACTTCATAAAATCTTTAGGGCAAGAAGGTATCTATCCTATGTTGTATTTTAAAAATCTGCTGATGCCTCAATGAGTGCTAAAAGAGAAGGAAGCAATGAGCCATGTTCCTTAATTATTCCTGGGACCTTGTGATTCACTGATCATCGTTGCTTGACGTTGCCTTAGAAGAACCAGAGTTTATGAGGAGTCAACGGTATGGAGATGGGTCTCTGTTTTCCAAAAGAAGAGGTACCAAGACAACATGTCTAGATCAGGAAATGCAAAACATATATAATTGTGGAGCCCATGATCTGTTAGATAGATGAAAGACACGCAAGATAATATATTATAGTGATGTACTAGCATTATTCAGAGTAAGTCTAATGTTAGAGCCTTCAAAAGAGATGTACCTGAATAGCAGGAACATTGTTCACGCAACATCTTACAAACGAGATATAAATTAATTACTTTTAAGCCAGATTTCCAATTATATTACCTAAGGTGGCATTACATTAGTGGGATTATAACAAACTAAAACTTGGCCATGGAAATAACATCAATCTAGTCACAGGTGAGGAATAGGGAGAATTGGTCTTTTCTAGACAAAATATAAAACTATATAAACTATATTCTAAATGCTTTCATCTTTAGTAGGGAGCTAAACAAGTTAAACATAAGGTATTTATATGGGAAAAAAACATGTATTTTATGCCCAAGGATGCTCACAGAAGAAGGGATCTGAAATAAGCATGTGAGAAAATGTAAGATTTAACAGATCTTGGGAGGGATCAATCCAAGGACTGAAAGAGATATTGGTCCATCAGATATTATATGCAGGGCTTGTATTTATTATGCTTTACGTTCTAAAATGTACTGATTAGAGAAGAAAGAATCATAGCCGTTTGGAATAAAGTTTCCTATGTTGGGAGGGGACTGTCCAGTCGAGTCATGGAATTTGTTTTCAAAGAATGTGCCCAATATCACTTTCAATAAAGCAATGAAATGAGAGGAATCTGTTAAAAAAAAAAAACTTGGATAAAACAGTATAGGTAGTATATCTTTATCAGTGAGTCCCACTGAATAATATGCAGAGAGTTTGGATTTAGTCCCATAATCACTAGGTATTCATTTATGGACAGCAAGATAACAAGATCACAAAGAAATGCTTTATTTATGTTAGTTTCCACATATTTCTGACCAAGAGGACAGACCACTTGGTGCTTGTCCCTTTACGATGAGAAGGGGGGAACAAAACACATAACCACATCACATAACCGCAAACAAGGATATGCAGATCTATCAAATACTGAGTAAAGAAGTCAGTAATATCAAGGAATGAAGAGCTAACTTCAGAAAAATGCAAAATATGAACCTACATTACATAATGCGACATTCATTATGCTGTACAATCAGCAAATTAGTTATTGAATTATTATCCCCTAAGCTTAAGGAAATGGTTTTACGAAGGATAGATTATGTCATTCTAACTTAATTATATTCTGTAAAGAGGTGAGTAAAAACATAGATCAGGGTGGTTCAGTTGATGTAATCTATTCAGGTTTAACTAAAACATTTTCTACCTCTGCACACAAATGGTTATTGGACAAAACAAAGGAAAATTGATGACATATGCATAGTCGCCTTTCCGGCATATGCGTGATAAACCCAAAACCCACTCCCCACAAATACTCAGACACCTTTATTTGGGAAAGTATCACAGCTTTAATAATACATAAATAATTTAAAATAATTTAAGGTCATTGTCACATTAACATAACATATCCCCCCCCCCCCAACTCCTTTAACAATACTACGCCAGACAATGACCCACAACAGAATAAGTAAAAACACATTATAACATAATTAACATGTAAACATAACCATTGCCACAGAGGGCATGACATAACAAATTGCCACAGAGGGCATGGTTACCCGCTTTCTTCCATGTAGGGGCATACCAAAGTACACCCTACACACACCAGGTTCGGAGCTACCTACAAGCTCGAACCTACCAATACTCTTCCCAACCAAACGGTTCTTAGTGAACCAAACTATTTTCCCTCAGGTCAAACAACCTACACCCCAACTTCTCTATCCATCCTCCGCCAAAGCTCTGAGCTCGACACCTAGAGCTACCTGAGCGCCCCCACCAAAAACAATGCTTTCTGACAACCTTCCTGAAACCCTAATAATAAAAAATCCAACCCCACGTCTGTTTACAAAAACACAAATAGTGTGCAGCGCATGTGTGTAAACCTCCACAGAGAATCAAATACAGTGCAAACAAGGTAAGTAGGTATACAAATACAGTAAAACAAAAATAAATATCCCAATATTGAAGATGTCAATAGGTCATGTACCTATATATAAAAACATAGGGAAAGGAAAAACTCATAGCGTAATACTGAAATATTGAGAGAGTGGAAAATAATAATCTGTATGGTCCAACTCACATTTTCTAGAGCCTGTTTATAGAGGAAACTGGCTCAGGCAATACAGCTTTAGGAGTGTAGTCTTGGATATATTCCATTAAAATGAAGCTTGATCCTCAAAATAGGAGGCACAGGATAGGCACACCGGTTAGAATTAACATTTGTTCACAAAATATATCAAATCTTACATCAAAATTGCAGTAATGCCATTTTCCAGTAAGCACAACGCGTTTCGATGAACCAATTCGTCTTCCTCAGGTGCAGTAGTTAGTGCAAGCTTCATAAATACTTAAATACAAAATTTGGCGCAGAAAACGGGTACTTGGAACCCGCCCCCTTCGCCTATTAGTCAATTCGCTGTACTGTCTCTATTATCATGTTTTATCATGTTAAAATATTTTTAAAATTATTAGCACCCCTATACACTACTCATGGCTTGTCTCCCATAAAAGTATGGAGATCTTCATTTTGTCTAAGGGTGTGCCAATGTCTTTTAAGGATTTTATGGAAAGTATGGCTTTGGGAATTACAATTACAAATAAAAGACACTTGCTCTTCTTGTGCATTTTTGTCTCTCTTACTATACGTTAAAAGGTCTTCTCTAGGTTTTGTACATACTTCTTTAAATTGTTTCTCCACATTATCTTTTTTGTATCCTTTTAGATAAAATTGTTTCTTTAAAAGGTCAGAGTGTTCTAAAAAAGTCTGTTCCTCCGTACAATTCCTTTTCAACCTAGTAAATTGGCCTTTGGGCCAAGCTTTAAAATGACAACTATCACTGTCAATATAGCTATTAACATCGACAGTTTTAAAAAAAAGTGCTCATCTTAATTTTCTTATTATTGATAAAAAATCTTAAATCTAAAAAATGGACTTCCTGGTTACTGATTTCAGATGTAAGTTTAATACCCCAAGAATTAGTATTCAAAAAAGTAAAAAAATGATCAAGTGATGCTCTATTGCCCCTCCAAATAAAAAATATGTCATCTATGTACCGCCTATACCCCATGTCTGGCCTGAAATAACCTCTCAACTGAGCTTCCAACTCCTGATGCCTAACAACCACTCCATCCAAATGCTTAACGTAAGTTGCCATGACTTTATTTACCTTCCCCCTACTTTACCATCACCTGGTGGTCCCTGGAGTGGCGCCACTGCAACCTCGGGACCATCTCTGACCATACTACAACCATGCCAGGGACCACCTGCCTCAACCTTTCCAAATCCTTCTTCATCCCCGAGATCAAAGCCCTCTGTGAAATCAAGCCTAAGTCATTCCCCCCGGCATGTAACAGAACAATATCAGGCACTCTACCCTCTCTAATCCTTATTCCTTATTTTTCTAACATACGTCACTATGTATGGTTCTTTTTATCCATTCCTTTGAAGACATTCATATTATCAGAATCTACTATCAAGTCTATACTACTATATATACCCCAGGAGGGTGAGAGGCCTGATTTCGACCTTTGTTTGTGAGTTTGCCATTAGCACCTCATTTTCCACTATCATTATACTGTGTTACGCTATGATATGTATTTTTTTATTATTCTAGAGTCACTATTATTCTTGTATAGAATATTTCAGCTCTGGTTTCTATTCTCCAGGTTGTATTTCAATTTTGTACGCTTATTGGATGTGGTTCCCACTTTCTTGTTTTATTGTTTACATTTTTGGGTGTTAGTGAGGTACACCTGGGATCCCTTCAATTTAGCGGATTATTATTTTGTTTTAGTGTGTATACTACTGTTTTATCACTTAACCACTCCTATGTCTGTCTCCTAGCCCTGTCAAGGCCCATTCCCCTTAGCTGTGCTGTTCAATGGGCTACAAGTGTAGAATGATGTTGTTAACATTACATTCTTTTTTTTTTTTTATAGAATAAATGTGTGTAAGGGACCAGTAACTAAATTATCCTTTATGCTCCAGGTTAACTATAATTTACGTTATGCAGGTATTTTCGAGGACATGAGACTCCTGATAAGGCCTGAATTCTTCACAAGCAGTGGAACCTCTAGAAATCTAGATTGTAATATATATTAGCATGAGTACTTAAGCATTACTAACAGAATGCTGTAGCTCTGATGAATTACGTGGTTATGTTATTAAACATATTACCAATAGATTAACAGATGGTGAGAATAGAAAGCAACAATAATGATGATGATGAGTAGGAGTAGCACCAAACTGAGCATCATTTAGATAAAGCAGATTGAGAATCACAATGCAGACTCAAACATGACAATGGTATAAAAGCTTCAGATGTTAGGATATGCCAGGTAAAAAAAATAAGGATAACTATAAAAGTACATTGTACACTTGAAGAAGCCCCTTGTGGCGAAATGCGTTGTGTTTTAATCTAAATAAAAGTATTTTTTCTGACTACCTGCTATTTTGGTTAGTCTCTTTAAATTTAAATACTTTTATATTTATCATAATTTTTTTGCCTGGCAAATCCTAACATCTGAAGCTTTTATACCATTGGTGGGGATTGATCCACCCATTACACGCATTACACAAAGCTCTGTAAATTGTAAGTACATCTCCTATTTTATCCAGCACTTTTTTAATATAGAGAGCGCTATGGGCCTTCTCTTGTGGTTTTATTTCATATGACCTACACTGAAAATATCGTCAGAAGAATATCCTACATGTGGGGAGTTTAAATACCACTGTATGCTGTTTTAACTCGAGCTGGTTATAGCTCCCATAAATGTGAGTTGGCATTTCTTAACCTCAGTGTTGTCTGTGGCCATACTCCTTTAAGTTACTGCACCATTGGTCCCCTCTGTGTGTTTTTTTTTCTTTCATATATGCTTATGAGGATTTGACCCAAGACATCTTGAGAATTTCTGAAGAATATACCTGTGAATTAGAGACTTTAATTTGTCTGTTTACCTGGTATTTCTTTGTATTATTTATTTTATTTATTCACTTTGTTCTTGGCGCACCCTGCACTTGTTGTTTTCAATGTTTCCAGTCCTTTGAAGGGTTTTGAGGGTTACCCTTCCTCTCAGGTGTGCAGCCCCCCCTCTCACCGTTGTGATCAGTTTGGATAGCGCTGTTCCATACTTCTTTTATATATTACTACTGACCATTTGGTCTCAAGCTATGTATACAGTATTACTTCAGCTACTGATACCCTTTAACATAAAATATATAGCTCTGTATGTCTAGGGGAATATTCACTAAGCATTGCATAGGTAAAATAATAAATTTTCCCTCTATACCCTAAAATACATATCAAAGCATATTAAACTATATCAGACAACAATAAAATTAAAGAAAAGGTCAGGCGAAAGATATAAAACAAAGTTATTCTTTCGAAAGGCAAAGTGTATATCTCATTTAAACAAAAGAAAATTAACCTAGCAGAAACTTACCTAAAAAATTATATAAATTTTGTACTTGACATAGCACAAAATCACAGTTTCATAATTTGTATACACTGTTGCAATCTCCTGCTAAGGCTTATCAAAGGCTGATGTACACATGCTCAGGTGAGCCTTTTTTACCAGCAAGGTCTGCTATTGTGACAACCTACACAACATGTATTTTGGTGCTAATCTGCAAGTGGTTGATAGCATTGCAAGCGGATGTTCTACGCTGTTAGCTGGTAAAAAAAAATAGTGACAATGTTGGAAAACAGTTGGTAATTTGTACCTGTTCAATCTATAAACGTTTTTACTGTCATGTATTTTGCAGTATGAAATCTAGTCCATAACGCCTCACTCACCCTTATTTATACTCTAGTTTTGATTATCAACCTGTAGAGAAACACATTTCTCTGCCAGAAGCTACTAGTCACTGACTTAATACCTGTAAAGTTTCTGAAAATGTAAGCTGTCCCACTGCTTTTAAACAGTGCAACAAGCTTTAATAGGTCTAATCATTCCTACAGACAGGAAGGAGGGAGGAGTGAATGGACTTTACCATTTCACGGTCAGTATTACGTTAGCAATCCATAGTTTGAAAATATTGCTATAGAAGTGTTAAATACTTTTTATTTTAGAAATATGTAATTTAACTGTATATATATCATGTGGCATTATGCTCAAGTTCATCATTTTTACATTCTGTTGCCATTTTAGTAAGTTGCTACTTATGCCTGCAGGGTCTTTGCAAATACCCATAAGCAAGGTGTTTGACCATTTGTATCTATATATTTTTGTCACACCTATTGTATGTGAGAAAATTTGCATTTTTACTTTTATACTAAAATTGTAGAAGCCAAGTGAAAGATTGCAAGATAAATGACACTTTATGCAGTCTAAAGCTTTTAATTTCCAAAATATTTTTATAATGATGATCAAATACGTTAACAATAAAAATTGTGTACATTTACATAATTTTTACATTTGTTTGTCAGATAAGCAATGTATTTACAATAATCTCTGTGTTATGGTATGTTTATATGCTAGCTATGCATTCCTTCCTTCAAAAAAAAATTTAATGCTAATTTTCTTTTAAATAAAAAAAGTGATCGGTAGTGAAAGGGTTAATAGGGACAGCATACAGCAGCTATTTACTGACAATGTCAGAAACGGGCCCTAAAATGAACACATTGCTCATTTGTCCTTATGACTTCACAAAAACGTGGCAACTCTATACATAACAAGCAATGCTTTATCAAGTTATGAAGCTGATTTCACAACAGTAGTGCAGGCTTATACAATTCCCATTAAAAATGCAAAGGTAAAAATGCGCAAAAATTACTAAAAAAAAACTGTTTAGAGTTTATTTTTCACAGAAACAACTGCATGTAATGACTTAATTGAAGCCAAAACATATGCACTCAACTCACGCTTATTTAAATTGAGAATTTAAAGTGAATTTCAAATTTAGGGTCCAAGAAGCTGAACTGGAAGCATAGTAGACAAGGGGAATGTTTCCGGTTTGGCTAATTTGACCTTGAATTTTAAATTTACTTTGAATGCACATTTACAATTTCACTTATGTGAATAACCCTGTTACTAGTTAAAGGTCCAAAACGTAATCTGTTCATTTATTTCATCCCTCTATTCACCTATTTATCTTTTATCCAGTACCGGAACAGTCGCTCCTCTTCTGAGGTCTAGGCACCAAAACCACTACATTAAAGTAGAAGAACACAAAAAGTAGTAGGAGCTGTGAGAGGCAAGTCATAAACCATTTCACTACGAACATTTACTCTTATTTTCCAGAACACAGAGTAAGGGGGCTATTTGATGGTGGCTCATTTGTAAAATGTGAACATAATTGGAGCTACATGAAACAGTGTGGACATTTTAAGGTTAGGTATGTGTCTATTTGAGTATTTTAACTTTGAATTTCATTTTCAACAATTCATTTTTAAAAGCAATTAACTCTGGACATCATACTAGTTGTATCAAAGTCAAACTGTTCTCATGATCTCCAAAGGGGTAACTAAGATGTTTAACATAAACTTTGTTCTCAGTATGGGCAAGCCTCTGTCTGTGTGGTTGAAAAGAAAACCCAGCGTTCAATGGAGTAAGGTGTGTTCATTTAAAACCCACTTTATGGCCATACAGGTCTATACATATGAAGAGTATGGTCTTTGATTAATGCCTCGTGAAGTTGAATGGGATATTTGGGTTCAGAAAGTATATTCCATATAAGCTATCCATAGAGTAAAATTCTATAAAAGTTCTATGAAATAACTAGTATGTATACTCAGACCTTTCATGTGTTTAAGGGTAAGGATTGCCAGAAGTCCTGACTATGGGGTAGATATTTGATAAAATTGTGGTTTACTAAACTATTATTCCACAAAGAATCAATTCTATAGAGCTTTTTGTTATAGTAGCATATGTGCAGATCTGTGTATTTGAAAAAAACAGAGGTAGTAAGAAATAAAGGATGCATCGAGTCATATGGTAGATAAAATAGATATATGGTATATATAGATTGTACAGATTAGCTATTGCAGCCATAGTTAATAATGTTATAGACTAAAGTATGTTAAAGAAGCTTATAATCTACATGATACAAAATACAACTCATTAATAAAGTATCATTATCAAGTCAGTCTCCAGGTCACAGTCTGATTTTCTTTAGTGTGAGCTCAAGCTGATTCTAGTGAATTCGATTTAATATGCAACTGTGGCTTGATTGGTAAGTACTTAATTTTCTAAATCTCCAAAAACACTAAAAAAACACATCACAAAATACTGTAAAGTATGTTATAGAAAGCCAGGAAGGCTAAACAAATTAGGTGATATTGCATTTTGCTATCCACTCTACTCCATCCCAGCCTGCACTCTGCATCTGCTCCAAGCACTGTTTCGTGGTAGTTAACTGCATCGGCAACTTATATTTATTTTTGTTTAGATCAGAAGATTTTAGTTTACTCAGGGTAGCTTGTCTCTAAAGTTTTCAAACTGCGTTCTATTTTCCGGCAGTTAGTTTTAGGAATTAAAAATTGTTGTTGAGGGTACAGGTAGTACCTGCCACAAGTCACATGGCATATAATTGACGTTAGTTATTCCTAATTTTTAAATGTAACATGTTTGTTGGTGTGAGGGGAAAAAAGGGTTTTCTAGCTAATAAATAGACCAGGGGCTTCAGATCAATGGTACATTTTATGGTTCCTGCCACATATATTGATTCTCCTAAAATCATTTTTTTCCATGAATTATGAGTATTTTATAAACCTATATTTATAAACTCAACCTCTGCTGTATTAACCTCAGTCAATGTTTACTTAACTAACTTTGGCTTGATTTAATGTTCAGACTTTTTAAATTATATAATATTTTAGGAAAAAACTTTGCAATATTTATAAAAAAATATATAAAAATCTAAATATTAGAAAATGTAAATATTTTTCAAAATGTTATGTTATTTTAAAGGTTTTTCCAAAATGTTAAATTATTTGAAAACAAAAATATTAAATTGAGGTATTTTTCCACCCCAAAATATTAAGTGCCCACACCTACAGCAGTACCAAAATGTGCCATATAATTTACTTCACATATGGTGCTTTAAATTGGCAGTGTAACTAATTATATAATTAGAGGTGTTTTTTTTCTCTCTTTCAGTATTACATGGGATTCAGGTTTGAAATGAACAATGAAATGCAGGTTGAAGAGAGAATTCTGGATAGATGTGTAACACTGAAATTTTAATAATTGGGAGTTTCATTTTAGAAAACTCTTTACAAATATTTGTAGGGAAGGCAAAGTAGTGCTAGCCAGATGTAGCAGAACAGCAAAGTAGCACGTATCAGGCTTAATGCAGTCATGTTAAAAGGCTCTCAATATTCAACATAAGCTACCATATCTATTTAACAAGATATATGTCATATTTGGGGTAGTTTTTAATTGCCCACAATTTGAAAACTTTAATTGCTATTTAGTTATTTTTGTTCTGTTATAGAGTGTGTGTGTGCACGCATAAAAATAGAACAAACTTAAAGAAACTAAAGGTACATACACAGATATTTGTGATACATTGGCTGCATGCATAATGTTAATATGCCCCTGGGTAAATGCTTTGAGGTTTTAGAATAGGGACCGTTTTTAAAGCTTTTGAATGCTTCAAGCTTTACAGCAGCAATGCACTCCTTCTAATATAAAACCTACAGCTGCACTAAAAGAAATAAAATCTTAGTCATATAAGGAACTCCTCAAGTCAATATATATTGTCTTGTATTTATATTATTATTTTATTATTTCATTCCCATGTTATCAAAGGTTTGTGCATGTCACCAGAGTTTCATGAGACATCTATTAAATGGATCCCCGATTCACTGTTTGGAATCAACTGTGTATAAAAAAAAAAAAGAAAAAAAAAAGATAAAGTTTTCCATTCTAAGAACTATGTCACACTTAACAATGCATACCACTGTCCTCTAAACACTAGTGCTCCCATCAATAGGTATGGAGCCCTCATAATCAGAAATAATCCGGTGTTGGTTACTGTATAGCATGGTTTTACACATAGAATTTGAATCTCTGGCAACATTTCTAAAGGGTGTGCAATGAACAATAGTAAAGTGAAAATAAAAACTTGGTTCAGTCCTTAGCACACAGAAAAAAAACTAACAGTAGGTAAAAATCTGCCCCGTGGCCTATTTTCTGCAATTTTATTTTCCCTATTTTAAATTTCATACCTCTCTTTAACATGATGCATAAGTATTTTTTTAAACATATTTTAACTGATAGTTTTAGTATTTAAAAAAGTATTTAACCCCTTAAGGACCAAACTTCTGGAATAAAAGGGAATCATGACGTGTCACACACGTCATGTGTCCTTAAGGGGTTAAACTTATTTACACAATTATTAGAAGTTATCTCTAAATTCTCTTTCAAAGCTAAATTACTGCAATATGTTTTTCTTCGTTGCAAATATTATTTTAGAACACATACTTTAACTGAACTTTTTGTTTGTATCTAGAGAAGATTAAAACAAAAATGTCTTCAAAGAACAAAATAATATTTATGTTCTGACTGCTGAATACCTTCAAAAAGCTTCACAATAAGTTTATTTTTTGACTAATATGCTAAAGTCAGTGAATTGTTCCCTAAGTGCTAATGTGACAAGTCATTATGAGAATTTCTATTATGGTATGCATTTCTTACATGCTTATTTTCCAAGGAAGGCTGGAGACATCTAGTGGTTTCTTAAAATACACATTTCCAGAAATACTCTGTATGTTTGATAGGACAATAGAAGCTAAGAATAATATGAATATTAAAAATGCCAAATAACTTGTGTTTTTTTATTTTAAAGTGACAATCAATTCAGACTATCATTAACAAAAATGATGTGACTTTTCTTAATACTATTCAGTAGACATAAACCAGTGAAACATGGTTTTAAATACATTATCATTGATCATTGATCATCATAAATCATCAAGATAAAATACATTTTTTTTTAACTTTTAGAAATTCACTGAAGTGATCACTCAGGAAAGTGATCAATTAGTAGCGTCAAAGACTGCTATACACTTGAGAGTCTTTTTCAAATTAATAAAGCCAATATATATTAACAAAAAAACAAATGTAATGTTTCGGTACCATATGCATACCTTTATCTCACAATATAGTAGATGACATTTATACAGTATAGAAGAAGAAAGTACTCACCATCACATCTATTAAACAAGAAGTTCCCCTTGAATAAAATGTCAAAATTCCAAATAGTCTGATGTTCAAAACAGATAATTAAAGGGATAAAGAATTATTTTACATTAATTTTAAAACAAAAAGTTCTATTTACATTAAAATTAGGGCAGTATAGAATTAATACTGTATGCATAGTATAGCTGGAGTTCAATTACTTAAAAGAAAAACATAAATAACGAAAAATTCGGAAAAATAATTCAATAATTTCCTTCGATTATGTGGTTTATTATGTCTCCAGAACCCCTCTATGGTAACATATTTCCATAACACGAGTCGCCATTATGTAATCTTATCTCGTTGTAACATTGTACAGTTCCTTGTAGTGGTTATGGTGTTCTAGGTGTTTGGGAAACATCCCACAGTTTCTACTCAAACTATTTTGAAGCAGTTTAGCAACAAAACATCTTCTCTTAATCCAAAACGCTAGTCATTCTTGCAATATGATTAAACACTATGCTATACTGTATTGTCATATCAGTTAGAAAGATTTGGCTCGATGACCTACTTGCAATCAGTATTAAACAGTAAGAGGGAATACAAGTAAATGCACTGTAAATGCACAGTACAGAATGCTTACGTTATTTTTTTAATTTTATTTCTTTATTTGGATTTGCATATACAGTGTAGTAACACATTTGATGAGGTCACTAAGAGTTCCGTAAAAGTTAAACTCATGAGGGAAGAAATGGCCAATGAGGTCCAGGCAGTCAATAGTTAGGAACGTGCTATAGAGGAATATGCCATTTTAAATGGCGCAAAGCTAGTTATGCAGCTGAAAATCCATGTGAATTCTAAATTATGTTAGGTGAGGAAGAAGAGATCTAAGAATAGATCGTTTACAATGTAAACTATCTACAAACGGGAGTCGGTACTTGTCCTTGCCTGATTGGGACAAGAATGGCACACTGAAGAAAGAGAGGTGTGATAAAATGGATAGAAGGAAGGAAAAGTTTAAAAGAGAGTAGTGGTAGTTTGCAATTTTATAAATTTGAGTAGCATCAATACTAAATAAAATACGTCTGCATAACATGGAAGCAATGACTGCTTCATTGCAGGGTGATTGGAAAGCAGATCTTCTACCTGGCAATCATGACTATCTTATGTTTCAAGTACTTGTTTCAATTGCAAAAAGAACGCTGACTCTGATCTCCCAGTAACACCAGTGGTGCCATAATCTGCTACATCCCTATGGGACATGCACAAGCCAGTTTCTCTTACAATCCTGTCCCTACTACTGTTCCTATCCACCGCCTGAGAACCCATTCTTTCCATTATTTCACATTCTCTCCTATCTGTCTTTTATTGCCATAGACCCCAATGGGTCTTAGAGTGTTAAGATCATCTGATAAAATTAATATGTATGCGTTCAAACAGTTAGCATGTTTTCTACTATTTTGTTCTGATGCTGTTCTCGGTTCTGTTTTGTACTGAAAAACATAATAACAATCGTAAGAAAAAAAAATCTGAAGTTCAGAGAGGTAAAAGGAATACGAATATGTTTTGAGTGACAATAATATATGGATGAATGCAAATAAATACAAATAAATTAAAATAAATTAAACATACAACAGTAAAACATACCTAGCTACTAATGTATGTATTATATAGTATTATTTTAAACCCAAGGAATAGGGGAAACTTTCAAAAGCTTGTGGAGATACACCTTTTATTAATGACATCTGAATAGATGTTTGATTTTTACTATATATGTATGTTATACATGCACACTAAATTTTTTCAGAATGTTGAAAATCAGTTAATACATTTGAAACATAGAATGCAGAAAATCAGCAATAGCTAGGGGGCAGCGTAGAGAATAAAAGATCCACAATGCTGCTGGGTTAAGAGGTAAACCCAGACATTATTCATCAGCAGAAAAGAGCCTTAGGATATCATCCTGACATTTGAGAATCGGTAAGTAACTTGACTGGGAATTGTTGTACCATGTATTATAAAACTTTTCTTTATTTGAAGGGTTTCATTGTGAAGCTGCAGGGACCGCTCAAGGCTGTACCCAGAGATACGTTCCTAAAACTGTAAAAGAAAACCTAAAGAATACTTGAAAAGGCAACATTTTTAATAAATAACTTATCTATTTTTCCTTAAAAGACCTTGTAGATTGTTTTTTTTTCTGTACAGTAGGAAGGCCCTTGTGTTAAAGAAAACTGACAGAATGTGGTGCATAAGTACATTCTAAAATGTGAAATAAAACACACATTTCTGTTCTAAAATAAAAAGCCTACAGTTATGTGAATAATTTCTTTGGAAAATCATTCAACATTTTTTCACAATATTTTTAGGCAAAAAGCTGCTGTCCTGAAAGCCTTGCTTAAAAAATATATATTTTATATAGAAAATGTTATGTTATGTAAAAATGCTAAATTCTTATAAAGCAAACAACAAAAAAGGAAGCATTCTTTCATAATTTCTAGTAAGTCTCCGAATACTAGAAAAAAAAATGGTTTGAGAAAAGTCTTGTTTCAAGACAAAATGTATAAGGTGCTTTTTGCAACCTAGCTAGTACTCCACCTTGTGAAAGACTAAGACCGTCCACTCAAAGGATCTTAGGAAGGCATGAGAGTCACAGCAGTGGATGTTATCAGTAATGTTCTAGAAAGTAGTGCAAGGATATAAAAAGGGAGAAGTAGGGGGGTGAGCATGACTGCCAATTGATCAAGATGCAGGTTGGAGAAGCTACTCAGCTACAAAGTAAACTAAGCATACCGCACAAACTTTCTCACTATTAACCGTTATAGAACCTACCTATGTCGCCCCTGGTACACTTTGATCCTGCAACGGATGGAACTATCCCAGAATAGTAGGTTGTTTTTCCTGATGTTTACAACTGAGACCTGCTAGCCTACTCAAGGCAATATTCTCTGATTTTACTCAAATTATGCACTTTAACAAGCCCGACCCCCCCCCCCCCCCACACCCTCTTTTTTGTCCAGTGGGGGTTATCGTGGTTTATACTCACTTTATACTGCAGATTCTTTAGCTCTCTACAACTTGACCTTGCATTCCAGTTTTAAACCAAACCTACTCTATTGTTCCAAGATGGATTCTGATTCCTCTCGGGCTGGGCAGAAACAATTTGAGCAATTTGAATGCCACATGAGGCCACTCGAAGAATCTCTCTGGAGAATACACTGAGACCTGCAACTCATGTATCTACTCCATCACAGCACGTACCTCTAAAGCAAAGCACGTTGCCTTATAGAGAACTCTGTTTTGTTGCCTATTCTTGAATGTGCTAGGCATGAGCCACTGGCTGTCTATGGGGTGTGAATGGCCAGAGGCATTATTATATACTTCCACTCCCAGAGGGCCTTAAGGGGAAAGCTTCTAAGATCTACTGAGAAGATGTGCCCCGTGCAACATAACTTACTAATGCTTACATTTGGATATGTAAGTTGGACAGACCTTGATGCATTTTGACTAGAAAGCACAGTATGTTTCTCCGCAAGTGGGCCTACAGGTATATCGGTGGTCTCTCATGGCTCTTTGCAGTCTTCGGTTAGGTGGCTATGGAAGACCTGGTCCTCCATAATTCTTCCTCACCACTGCATCAGTTCGCCGTTCAACAGGGAGTTGGGTAGCTCTCTGGCACAATCCATTCACATGAAGCACAGATCGGTGCATTATTTATCTTAATTTTTCTTCTAATGTTTACTTTTTATTTTTCCAGCAAGGATCTCCTGACCTGATTTAGTTATTATTATGCCTACATCAAACCATGGACACTATGGTGGAGATTTTGTTCTGGTTTCGATAGTGATTGTCCTGTATGTCCTTTAGTACCTTTAGTAGTACCGTTAGTAGTGTTTTAACACTTTAAAAAAAAAATAATAACACATTGATAAATATCCCCTATGTTTTACTTTCCAGTCTTTAAGCAGAGTTAGATCCAATTTCTTACTTCAGAGACAGAAAATGATCCTATTTTGATTTATAATTTTAGCATATCTTGTAAATTTGATTAGAGTTTCTCCTCTCCTTTAATATTGGCTGCATCGACACATTGTAACATTAGCACACACTGCCGATATGTTCTTGCACTCCTCAAGGCTGTGCCTAGAATTATTTTAATAAAGCTGTATTAGAAACATAAGGAACACTTGAATAAGCAACATTTTTAATAAATAACACATATTTTATCTAAAAAGAATGTATTTCATAGGTCATTGCTTTTTTTGTGTGTAGGAAGGTCCTTGTGCTAACATAACTAACATAATGTGGTGCATTAGTACATTATAAAATGCTAAATAAAATTATTTTGCTAAAATCAAAAACCTTAAATTATGTGAATAGTTTGTTTGGACTTGAATTCAACATATATATTTTTAAATACTTTAGAGAGTTTATCTGGAAGGTTTCATCTTTGTTTTTGTTTTTTCAAGTTTGGATACTTCAGCCTAAAATTTGTAATTCTAATGTAAATTCTCCATAATTCCTTTTTTAGGGAATAACTCCACGGTGATCACATGAACAGTGAAAGAGGACAACATAAAACCAAATAAGGACCAAGTAAAAAAATTCCAAATCTCAAGGCTAGTTAGCATTAGGAATACAGAATGAAAACCAAATAAAGGTTACTTGCGCACTATCCCAAATCCCTACACACATTTAAATAACTAGAGGTTTTTTAGTATCACTCCAATGCCCATTAAAGTGTAAACTCACCGGCCAAGCCGAGGCAAAACCCCTTAGATGAGTCCTACACTAACAATTAACATTGCTTCTTTGAGCCAAAATGCAAAATCTCTAAAGAGACAGTGATGGGTACTTTTCTAACCCCCTACACACTTTAATAGGGGACACATGGTGTGGGTGGCAGCACTGTAACATGGCTGCAGAATGCAAAAGCAAAATTTTGTGGTTCCTATGAACATTTTACCTAAGAGATTTTGCCTTTACTTGGCAGGTGAGCTTACAATTTAATGGCCATTTGAGTGTTCTTACAAAACCTCCAGTTATTTAAGTGTGCGTAGGGATTTGGGATAGTGCACAAGTAGTGGTCATTGCTGCTGCCCAGGAGTAGTGGCAGTTTGAGGACAGGGCTTCATTTTGTATGTTTGTATTTGCTTTTTTATTACACAGCCATGTTACAGTGCTGCCGCCCACCACATCTCCTCTATTGAGGGTTGATAAGTGTGTAGGGGCATAGAAAAATACCACTCTCTGTCTCATTAGGGGTGTTGCCTGATAGTTTAAAGCGGCAAGATGAATTGTTAGTGTAGGACTCCCCTAAGAGCTTTTGCATTGACATGGCAGATAAGCTATGAATTTAACCCCTTAAGGACACATGACATGTGTGACATGTCATGATTCCCTTTTTATTCCAGAAGTTTGGTCCTTAAGGGGTTGATGGACATTGGAGTGATACTAAAAATTTAGAGTTATTTAAACTTGCATAGAGATTTGGAATAAAGAGCAAATAACGTTTTTTCTTTTTTGGTTTTTATAATGCTATATTGGCAACATATAATAGTATGGCAAGGTCTTCAGATATTTTCTGTATCGTTTAAGTCTGATTATTACTTTTCATACTGTGCCTGATCAGTTCTAAATATAACACTCATTGCAGCAAGGTACTGATTAGATACATCACTTATTTATTCTGATTTAGGAAAGAACTAACTTCAGAATGAATTGACACCCTTTATCCCAGGAGGCTGATGGGCAAAAGAAAAAAAAGCTATTCAAGAAGGCATTATTGCATAACAAATGAATATAGATACATAAAAGAAAACTGAACTGCAAAGGCTCTTCAATTCACAGCATGAATTTTAAGTGAATTTAAGTCTTGTTACTTATCAAACTATTAACACAGCACTTTCTTGACACTGCATAACACACTGGGAAGGTGTTCAGGGGGAATGCATTCACTGCTGACTGAGCAGCGACATGAATTGTAACTCTGATTATAAATTTGCCCACTATCTCCCATGAATTCATAGCCCACACTAAAATTACTTATAGTGCGGCAACGATTAGACTCATTACTCATTCATTCAAATGTACGAGCGAGAAACATGCAGATAAATGCAACTATAGAAAATAATAATTTCATGAGTAAAACAGTTCATTAAGCACTTTAAAAATGAATAGATTGAGACCTCTCCACCTTTAATATAACGGTTTGTTCTCCTAATACAAATGTATTATTAATGACCACCACTAGCCAGCATAACATGTATAAAAAATAAACACATAATCTACATTCTGAGCAGAAGGCAGGTCTGATGAAACCTATAAGACAGATCACGTGTAATACTATTATTGAGACTTACACAGGTTTTGTCACTTGTGAGAGTCCCTTGTTCCTTTACCCAGGTAAACAGTAGTTCAGTGTTTTATGGGATGAATAGAGGAGCAGAGGTAAGTCAAATCTTACTTAACTAGGTTGCACTATTTCATTTCAGCGACTTTGCTGCCCCGTGATGTCTTGGGTTGACCATGCATGCTTGGTCATCTTACAGAGGAAGTCCACACGCATTGTCACGGTTCCCGGTTCACTCCTTAGGAGAGATCCCTTTGTGCAGTACTATTGATTACCACTCTCCCTGTTTGGTGCTATTCCTTACTTTTAGAAATATTAAGCACTGCAGATGGCCCTTGTTAGGCACCTTTATAGTCTGGCCTCACCCTTCCCTCTGGGTCAGATCACTGTTTCCTTGTTCTGTGTCTTCTGGTCTTGTATCCTGTGACTCTGACCCTGCATCATCTGGTCTTGTATCCTGTGACTCTGGTCTTGCATCCTGTGGCCTTGTTTCTGTGACTCTGACCCTACATCCTCTTGTATTCTCTGACTTTGGTCCTGTATCCTGTGACTCTGGTCTTGCATCATGTGGCCTGGTATCTTGTGATTCTTGCATCCTTTTGGCACTAGATGTATATCATGTCTGTCTCTCATGGTGCCTGCCGGTCCTGCCCAGCGTACTCCATTTAACCTACAAGACTGTACCTGATACTCTGCCTGCACCTCCCGTGCTAGACCTAGGTCTACTGTATATTTTGTATTGGCATTGCATTATTACTGTAAATTGTTTGGTTATCTTGTGTCATTTTGTTTGTTTCATAATATACTTATTTGTACTCTCATTCTTTGTGTTTGTCATTTTTCTCTGCATATTGGATTCCTGCAACCAATTCCTGGATTCCAACCCTGACACACATTCACATTCAGAATTCTCTCTAGCTGTGCTGTATAGATTGCATGCCCCAGGAGAGTTAGCTAATTCACTAACTTTACAAAGAATTGACCAGAAAAGTTTGTAAGTTAAAAGATAAAGAAAGAAAATTAATTTTAAAAAAACTTTTAGCACAACCACAAGCTAAGGAAGTGACAGTTGAAGTAGCACTATAACTTATAGATTTTTTCTAAAGGTAAAAATACATTGCAAAATATATCAAAAGCAAAGCTACAAGAAATATGTGCCACCGTATCTTGCCATTTAGCATCAGCCAACATAAATAATCAGTTGATGGACAAAGTCAACCCCTTGCAACAGATGTCATTGCGATCATGCATGGAAGGCCATGGAATATCTCATATATCCATATTTCCATTTTGCGAGGACTCCAGAATCTGAAGCCTCCAGGAGCTGAAGACCGAAAACGAGATGGCAGTGCTGAGAAGAGAGATTCAGGATAATTGTATCTAACATCCCCATTCTAGCAGCTACCAATATGCAAGTGAACATGTCACTTTGCACACCACACAAGTAGCAAGTGTACTTTAACTGATGTATTATGGATTGAAACCATCTATCTAGTCAATACGGGACTTGGGGTTTCATAACCCTAGAGTTAAAATATTTGATTAAACTAAAAGAAATGCTGACTTTCCATTTCCATTGTCATAGCATGTGTGCGCAAGGTATGTGGCATATAACAAACCTACTACTGGTGTATATGATTGTGAAGTCACATATCTGGTCTTGTAGTTACACATATGACATGATATCCAGTATCTGAGCACAGTGCAGACTGGGTACCATAAAATGAATAGCTTGACATGACTGAAGCACCAATGTAGTGCAGAAACCTTTTAAATAATAAATACATAAAAATCATGGGTCTGGAGCTGCTGCTCCAATAGCACCTACAGGGCCAGATCAAGAGCCCATTAAGCCTGGTGCTGACAATTATTATTGGCCTAATTACAGAATTTTGTCAACAGAAAACACTAATACAGTTATACCTCCCAAGCATCATGTATCTGGTGGAGGTGGTGCTGGAGGGAAGCTCACAGGAAATAGCTATTAGAAAACACATACCCTATGCTATTCTCTTGCTTTCATCTTTCACGTAAATCCATACCCCCTAACAGCAGTCTCCAGTGAAGCAGGATGTCAATGGGTGGGGTAAAAGGGTGGGCCACTGATGCAAATCATAAAATCAGAACTCCCCACAAAAAGGCGAACATGCCCAAATAGGGGGCAGGTCTGCTCAAAGAACTGGAAGTCAAGCCTGGTGTGAATGCATGTCAATGGGTGGGGTAAAAGGGTGGGCCACTGATGCAAATCATAAAATCAGAACTCCCCACAAAGAGGCGAACATGCCCAAATAGGGGGCAGGTCTGCTCAAAGAACTGGAAGGCTAGCCTGGTGTGAATGCATGTCAGGTTACTTGCCAATCATGCAGGCTGGTCAACTAACAGCATCCTATGCAGACAGCACCTGGAGCTTGGCATAAATGCATCTAATGATGCCCTCAACCCCGTGCTTTCTAAGGAGTTTTTCCTAACACTTGCTTGTCCACTCCTCTCCTAACCTTCTTAATAGCAGGCAGAAGTCTGGCATAGAGAAAGGTGTATGTATTCAGTGTAGAAGAAAGGGAACATGCCACAATGTTAGAGAGACCGAAGCAGCAAGAGTATTTGCATAGTCAGCTTTACCTAAACTAATTTCATTGTCAGTCAGCCCACACACGTTTTGTTCCCCTACATCCCTCTTAAGATACCATACTTAAGCAAGAGCATGTGAAGAGTAGTAAAATATTATTATTATTATTATTATTATTATTATTATTTATTCATTTTTTATCAATGGGCCTATTTCATGGGCATTAGCCTGGAGCTGTAGCTCCCTTTGCCCCTATGTTAATCCGGCCCTGAGCCCCTATCGTAATCTGGCCCTTAGTTGACTGATGGAAACATATAGAAATCCTAAAGCAATATTTTTTAAGTTAGACATGAAATAAAGAATATGAATCTAGATGTACAAGGAATCAAATCCAAGAAGTGATGCTAATAAAAGCTAAATGAAACGGTGGACCAATTAAAACTAAGATTAACTCTATTGGTTAGCATACAAAATAATTTGTACATAATGTGTGTGAAGCTAGCTGATTATCTAGCTACCTCTTTCATTAAAGCATTGTGCAAGTTCAAAGTCATGAACAACAAGTCCCTGGACATAGAGCACAGTTTCCAATTTTGCATCATATTAAATATTTTTGGTGATATTTAAAATATATTATATTTTTGCATTTTTGCAACTGGAGTGAAGGTTATTTACAAATGTTCAAATTATTGGAAATTTAAAGACCAAAATGTTATGTTAGACCAAAATAGACAAACTGGAAACATAGATGACTTTCAGAATTTTTCCAATTAAAAAAATGAAATAAAATTGAACCCTCTTTTTCCATTTTGGAAATAGTGCAGATTTCAATAGAAATTTACACTGTTATAAATTAACCTAGTTACACCCTCTGGCTTTACAAGCAGACAACTAGTCTTGTTACTTCCTGGTTTGCTTAGCTTATTGCACTGGACTCAAGAGGCATCAATTGCCCAGAGCATCTGCCTGGCAAAGACTTCTCATTGAGCTGCATTGGGAAGTCAGCGATTGGACAGTCACAGAAAGGCTGGTCAGGGTTAGAAGGGGATGACTTGCAAAGGCAGCAGACAAAAGATCTGCAGTTTTTGTAAGCTGGTTTTAGATATAACTCCACTGAAAACATGAATAATTAAAAGCATGCACGTTTTCATTTGGGCTATATCTACTAAACAGCGATTTTTAATTTATTTTGTATTTGGGCAGTGGAGTGTCCCTTTAACAGGAGTTAGTGAGTGGATTTCAATCTTCTAGATCACGTTATCCATATAAATTACAGCATTTAAAATAGATTTCTATGTTGTTAAAACATAAGGCATATGCATATAATATTCACAAACTGCCTGCTCTATGCATAGCCAAACCATACTGGACACGTGTTGGAAGGACCATGCAAAGCCCTGCCCAAGGCCCCACTGATCTTAGTTGCCTTGCATTTTGTACTTTATTTTATTCTGTAATATTTTGTTAAAAAAAAAATCTGTAACAATCTTAACTTGGAAAAGAAACCACACCTCACTCCAAAGAATATTTTGCAACTTTACTAGAGGATATTTAACCCCTTAAGGACCAAACTTCTGGAATAAAAGGGAATCATGACGTGTCAGACACGTCATGTGTCCTTAAGGGGTTAAATATAGTAGGCATTTGAGTTTTAAGTTAATACTTTTTCCTTAAAAAAAAAAAAAAAAAAAGTAAAATCATTATCATATTATTCACACTCAGACTTTAAAAGTATGTGTTTTACTGCTAGATTGTTGCACTATTAAATAAAATCTGATTTTAAAAGAAAGGTACGGGAACTTGCGGATTTGAAAGAAGTACCAGAAAAACACTTCTATATTTATTTTCACCTTTGAAACATTAAAACCATAATTATCTAAGATCATCTAATCCTTTAGTGCATTACGATATATGCGCATTGTCTTATATCTGCAAACACCTTCATTGCACATTAAAATCAAATAAAAATAATCATGTTATTTTGCTCCCTCATTCCATAATATCTTTCTTCAATAATGCCGCATGAAATCTGGAAACACTTAACACTATCATAAAATGAAAATAACAAGGGGAAAATAAGGCATGCCATTTGAAAGCAGATATTTAAATGCCACATTCCTGTATTTATAGATCAACCATATGTCTGTCAATAAACCTAAACAGCATTCATGTGGTTGGTACAAATTTCGAGAGAAAGCTAGAAGAGGGATCTCCGATAAGATATTATTATTGTTAACTTTTTCAAAGCTAAATAGCTTAGGAGAGAGATTCAAAGAGTTAACGGTTCATTCCACGCATTATAGCCACTTCAGCTGGCTGAAGTGGATATAGTACAACGACCCTGTATGAGTATCATTTCAGCATGAACTGCATGCACTACCAGTTCCAATATATTTTCAGTTACACTTCTGGCTCCTTTCAATCCACAAGCAAAAAATACAGTTTCTCTGGTAGCCATGTAAATTGTATCCACGTTTTGTGTTTGGCATCTACACAGCACATGCATACTTATCTTATGTAGTATTTTATGGGATTAGAGTTTCTTCCTAGCTTCCTAGTGTTTAAATGGGTAGTCTGCAAGTGCAGGCAGTCCCACTAAACACTGAACCAGAAAAACTTTAAATGTTTATTTGTGTATTTTAAACTTATTTATTTGTTATATAAATATTAGTGCATTATATTTATAATGCATTAAACATAGGTTTGTTTGTTGATGGTTTTTTTTGGGGTGGGGTGTGGGGGGTACTCAATACTCTCTTGAAAGCCATCATATAAATTACTGACAAATGCTGGATTTAGGACATTATTGGCGTGGAGCTGAAATATTTGATAGGTTTACTGAGAAGTTGACTTTACATTTCCATTGTCATAATAGATATGAAGTGCGTTTGAGACTTAGAGCAAACCTACCAATGGCTCACATGACTCATACCTCTCAGTTTTGCCCAATGTGGATTCGGGACTGAGGTGGTTGGACCAGAAAAAGACTGGTGTCAAGGGGCAGATCTTCCCACCAAAAATGGGACTGTTTCAGACTGCATGCTCGGCTTTCTGACAGGCTCCCTAGCCAGCCCCACTCAGGGCAGACTTTGCACAGGGGACTGTAGAAGTGCTCATTGCATGGTCCTAGAACCATAACACCATTCAGCACAGCACTAGCACATCCAAAGACATGTTTGTGTTGCATTTTGTAAGGTGAGTTCCTTGTTTTTGCCAGATAAGGGTTTCCAGTGAAGTAGGACCAGACCCTGAAATTGGAATGGTTCTGTTGGATCTAGGTCTGTGGCAAGGAATGATGACTTCTACAATTTTTTTCTGTGACTGCAATGTAACATATCTGGCTTTAAAACCCAATCTCTGTGGACAGTGGAAGCAGAGTAATTAATTTAAAACAGTTTGAAACAATTGGACCACCACTATAGTAGCCTACTTCTCTTTGAATTTACATTTTAGTGAATATTCCTGGGAGATTTTGCTATCCATTACACTAGTACAAGAAGGGCAGTACATTGCAGTTTATATATACAGTTTCCATTGTGTTCCGTTGATTTGCATTTTAAATCTAATCTCAAATATAATGCATATAGAACTGTGTTACTTGCAAGATTGTTATCAAAGAAAATACATTAACTATGCATATAGATGAACAGCATTGTTTTGGATCATATAAGCCAGAGTGTCAACGGAAATTTTTATCAATTGGGAAAGTATGTTTAATAAAAATACAGAACAAAAACATCAGTCCTGGAAATGCAGAGGATATAAAAAGCATAATAAATATTAATTCAGGAAGCAAACGCTTCTGTATACAAAAGACAAACAGAACCAGCAATTGATAGAAAACTTCAGTGATTGCCAAAAAGAAACAAAGTACGACAATAATCGTACAATTCAGGTATGGAAATGAGAAAATCTCTGGCACATCAAATAAAACAATTCTGTTTAAAGTTTAATTTATACGTTTGATCGTCATCCTGCTTATGCAAATAGAAGCAAATGAGATTTACAGAAAGTCAGATACTCTGCAACTTGTAACAAATACATGATTGTAATATGTTAATCATCAAGAACAGAGTCAAACTTTATATAAATGTGGTGTTGATTTTAAGATGTTAACCTTTATCGAGAGGTAATACAGTTCAGTGTTTTAATTATGAAATAGGTAAAGAATCCACTTAACATATCTCATGAGCTGATACTTAATAGAAATTAATAAAGCTATGAAATTTTGAAGCTGCGCTCCCTGCTGTAATTTCATCATATAATGCATTTATTAAAAATATACAAAAACAACCAATCAAAAACAATAAAGACAACCACATTTGAAGTTGTTGCTGCAACAAGACTTTTCCAGGCTTAATGTAGGTTTGCAGTAGGCGTTGTTAGAGAGAAACTACAGTGCCAGGAAAAAGTTGCTTTCCTGGCACTAGAGCCCCTATCATGCCCCCTATGTCAAGCCAACTATGTCAAGCCACCCCTCCCCATGGTCCCCATGGTCCAGCAAAAGAGCTTAAAAACCATTACTGTGACTTACCTCAGTCCAGCCCCGATGTCCCTCGGTGCTTCTACCCCACCAACATCAGCCGGCAAGGAAACCTAATGCGCATGCGCAGCAATAGACGTGCTTGCATTAATACTTCCCCCATAAAAAAGCATTATACAATGTTTTCCTATGGGGTTTCGGGTGACGCTGGATGCCCTCATGCATAGTAAGAAGATGTCCAGCGTAAGTTAGGCTACCAAAAGTCACCTAACAACCCAAATGTGCTTCTAGTGGCTGTCTGGTAGAAGTGGTCTGGGTGCCTATAGTGTCCCTTTAAACTTTAATGCTTGAGGAGACTGAGCAGGAGTTTTTGGAAGTTGTAGTTCAGTTGTTAGCTTTTTATTCTTAAATAATGAATAAAAAGTGCTACTACAGGTCCTACTGAAAAATTACGACTACTACTGAATTACTACTCACATAAACCTTTACTATGCTTTCTGATGACATGAATAACTAACTTACAGAAGAAACACTATAGAAATCATTGCTCGCTACTAATGAAAATAAATTTTAAAAATCTTGATAGGGTCACTTCCTCTTGCAAGTCTTCATCCAAACAATCCTTTGGCATGAAATTTAGTCCCACTACTAAAAATTTTATTAAGAAAAACTTAAATTATGATGAATTAATAACCGATTCATAGTAATTTTGTGAATTTAAAACATTTGGCCAAAATAGCCAAATTCTGTAATCTGTTTACTAAGTTTGACTATTTTGGTCTAAATATAAAAATCACTGTAAATTTCCCGTTTTCAACAATTCAAATCTTATTGAATAACACAGTGTGGTGGCCGGAAGCCATTTCTATTCTTATGTTGATTTCTGTTATTATTCATAGTAACTTCCACCTCAGAGGGGGAGGTTTATACAAATGTGTCTAAGAGAAAAGTGGTCAAAGTTCTACAATTGGAGCGATCATTACAGAAACCAATATAATGTTGCTACTGATTCTATTGGCTTCCCTGGTGATTCCTCCACTTTTAGAAGACTAGAAGAATTTTCTGTTAGCAACACTAAACCACCCCCAGCAAGAAGACAATAGAATAACATTTTAAGAAATGTTCTCCTTGTCTGTTTGAAGGATTTGCATTTCCATTATTCTACAACAGCATACATTTGTGTATGCGTTTGTAAACTAACAGCAACAAACAATACTACAAAAAATTCAATTTGCTATTAGAATTTCTAATCTATAAGTTGTAATACTATTTCCACTCTTTAAATATTACCCACATTATAAATAGCATTATATACAAAAGAGTAATAATTGTTTAGAAACATAATTTAGTATTTTATTTACCAAGTGATAACATTTACTTAGGGAGTAGTTCATAAAAAAATAAAAAAACATGGAAAAGAATCGTACATACATTTCTGGGGTTTTGGAATTGTGCTATTAAATAGGAATATAGCAAATTCTTATAAATTAGATTTCTGATATTCACCTGGTCTTATAGAGTAGACCCTATTATTAAATTAAACTCGGTCTGAACATGTTAAAGTATTGCTAATTTCATTATATAGTCTCCAAAGAGACCGTTTGAATGTATTTTGTTTTAAATACCACTCAGTAGCAAGCTCTATAAATTGCAAAAATTCCATATTCCAGACAAATCATTTTGTGATAGAGTATCTAATTTCTTCCACTATTTCACAACTGTACATGTGGTTAACATTAAGATGTGAGTCAGACACTTAGATGAATGTAATTGTTTTGTTCCACATTTTTATATTTAGGAGAAAATATTGAAACATGGTCCAAAATTAAAGTTTACTCCACCATCGAGAGTTTTTTTTAAACATCTTCATAAAGAAAACAGCTATACAAACAGCATTATAAACATGAATAATTGTTAATTAATTGAACTAAGTTTACTGTTTACGGGTAGAGGATTTTATACCCTCTGATAGTATGTAAATCACATTTTTATAGTCACATCTGAAATATTTACCATTAAATGGACACTATAGTCACCTGAATAACTTTAGCTTAATGAAGCAGTTTTGGTGTATAGAACATGCCCCTGCAGCCTCACTGCTCAATCCTTTGCCATTTAGGAGTTAAATCCCTTTGTTTATGAACCCTAGTCACACCTCCCTGCATGTGACTTGCACAGCCTTCCATAAACACTTCCTGTAAAGAGAGCCCTATTTAGGCTTTCTTTATTGCAAGTTCTGTTTCATTAAGATTTTCTTATCCCCTGCTATGTTAATAGCTTGCTAGACCCTGCAAGAGCCTCCTGTATGTGATTAAAGTTCAATTTAGAGATTGAGATACAATTATTTAAGGTAAATTACATCTGTTTGAAAGTGAAACCAGTTTTTTGTTTTTTTTCATGCAGGCTCTGTCAATCATAGCCAGGGGAGGTGTGGCTAGGGCTGCATAAACAGAAACAAAGTGATTTATCTCCTAAATGACAGTGAATTGAGCAGTGAAATTGCAGGGGAATGATCTATACACTAAAACTGCTTCATTTAGCTAAAGTAATTTAGGTGACTATAGTGTTCCTTTAATAATATGAAAACAAATAGGCTGTAGATAAGGAAACACATGGGTAGATAGCTATTTACCAACCTGTGGAATATCTGCTATACTTTATTAATGATTCAGTGGATCATCCAAAATGACTAATTTAAATGATGTAATTGTTGAAATTACTGTCACATTTTTACTCAGTTGCCTGTAGAAATGATGTTGGCACTGAGCCAAGTAAAAAAGGTTCAGTGTACCTTGAAAGGCTTTGAGAGTGGTTATATGGGAAGCAATGACTGATGGAGTTGTTATGGACTTTTTCTGGCTTGTGTTGGAATACATTAGGAACACTAATGCCACAATTTATATCGATCGACAGGTAAATGCAAATGTTCTGCAAGCACCACCTTCCCAAGCCATAGGTCCCCAAATTAAATTCTATTACAAATATTACATTTACTATAATTATATTTATATCGATATTTAAAATTCCATTTAGGAACCACATTTCTAGCAGTGAGTTTTCAGAACTCAAACAGATTCCCGAGTATAATCGAGAAGTCTTTTCCAAACATAAGGAGATAAAAGCTAGTATCTGTCGTAACTATGTATTGTGATTTAAGAATGTTTTCTAATTGTGGTTTCAGATAATTTTAAACACACAACAAATGCTATGACACTCTGTAAATATAATAAAGTGTGATACATTAGCCTTTGGTTAATTCCAGCTCACAAGTTCTCAAATAAGTTCTCGCTGGTTTGTTCCATTACGGAGATAACCCATAACATTTCCATATCAGATTGCTCCCACTCAAATGGGCAGTCCAAAAATGAAATGACTGGTAGGTCCCCTATACACCAGATATACAGCAACCCAATCAACATTTCAGTCAATCATAGCCCTCATCAGTGAGGTTTGGTATACAATCTCTTTGAGGAAATTGTTTAAAGGAACACTTTAGCATTCAACCTGCTCAGCCTGCAGGTACCACTAAATTAAGCTGTAGTGGTTAGGGTGCCTACAGTGTCCCTTTAAGTCTAGATTTTCCATTTAATAGGAACACCAAAGGCTAGGGGAAAAGTGATATATCCTATGAAGAAAGCTATGGGAACACAATGTGATTATATCAGAGATTTATATCCTTATAGCATTGATTTCACAGTGAATCTATCATTTTTAAGGATTTCACAACAGGAAACAGCAGTTCACAACAACCAGGTAACTGTATAAAGTGAAAAGGGACCTGTGGGTTAAGTAAAACCTGACCCAGAGGCTCCATGGTAGGACTTTTCTTACCTTCATCCACCTCTATCTGTGTCTCTGGCATATTGTGTGAACCTATGGACAGTGAGAGGTTTCATAAATACTCCCCTTTCTGTCTTTTTCTTACTTTTATCAAACTATATCCCTGCTACTCCTTCGTTTAGCCTAATTTATTTATGAGTTGTCTACACCAGTTTTCTACACCATATATAGCTGTTTCTTCTTACTCCTCTAATGGATTTGATGTGAAATGTTGTATGCATGCTATTCATTAGACATATAGCTCATCAAATACAGTTTTTTTTAGTCCACCATGCTATGAGTGAAACATACCATTTGTATCTGTATGTATTATCACAAGCACATATCTGATTGGTCCAGGTGCAATGAAGATCATTTTTATCTTGTTTTGTTACTGATATATCCCATATATGAATCCCTCTACCCCTTCATAGCTCTTAACCCCTTAAGGACCAAACTTCTGGAATAAAAGGGAATCATGACGTGTCACACACGTCATGTGTCCTTAAGGGGTTAAAACTCGGTGACCTATGGGCCACTGTGGTTTAATAAGGTATATTTTGCCTTTTCACAACAACCAGTCAGGGCTGAATTTCCCATTAGGCAGAGTAGGAACCTGCCTACAGGAGCATGCCCTGATGGGGTGCCTATCTTGCCTGTTAAAGGCCTGGAGCCAGAAAGGCCACCTCAGAAATGAGACGCACCACAAGGCTACTCACATTGCAGCCCACACTGTTACACACACATACTGCTACCCATACCATCCACAGACTACTACACACACTGCTACACATACTGCTCCTAATCACGCACCAGAAATTAAACAAAAAGGAAAAATGAGGAGGAAGGAAATCTAATGGTATCACCACTTAGATAATATACCCCGACATCCCTTTTTTATTGAGTGCTTAGTCTTTTAATTATGTCAAGTACTGAAATAGATTGCATCTGCCATAGTGAAAAATCCTAATAAAGTTTTCTAATACATAATTTACTATATATATTATATTAAATTATATTCAATCGGGCAAGTTGTTTTGTTTTTAGTTTGGAGGGGAGGTCAGGTGCTCGTGATGTAGATTTTGTATCTACAGGCGCTCGTGATATAAATTAAATCCTGAAACAAGTTCATCACTACTGCAAAACTTAATCTGCCAATACAAAGTGAGATAATGGCAACCTCTCCTTTATCTTAGCCAGGCACAGGAAAATGTGCGTGTATATATATGTGTGTACATGTAAAATAACAGATGAAAATTGTATTTTGTAATACCTTTTTATTTATTCAGGAATGCTTAAAATGCAAGCAAGGGAGGTTCTAGCGAAAGCTTGTCATTCCAAGATCCTGTTAGTCCAATAAAAATAATATTACAAGATACGAATTTCATCTGTTATTTCATCTGAATTTCATCTGTTAAATAACAATTTCATCTGTTATTTCTATATATATACACATTTGTAATACTGGACTAATACGACTACACTCTCTACTCTCTCTCTCTCCCTATATATGTATATATATAGGGAGAGAGAGAGAGTAGAGAGTGTAGTCGTATTAGTCCAGTATTACAAATGTAAAATAACAGATGAATATATAATTACTATATAAACTGCATTAAAAACATGAACAAGTGTCAATAAATTGAAGTAAATAATGTATACTGCATAGGAATAGATGATTTTATTTCTTTTGATAGTGTGTATGTGTATATATATATATTTGTTTAATATAATTTTGGTTTTGTACAGCAAACCAGTGTCACTGTGTATACTACCCACAACTCCTTGATTATTTGCATTTCCAATTTAAATGATCCTTGAGCAGCTCCACGGGAGTCTTAAATGGGTCAATGGCTGTTATTTCCCTCAGTTTATTTAGATCTAATTGTTCTCTGCTCTATCTGCTATTCTCTACTCTCGTAAGTCGGTCGACACACTGTGTATTTTCCAGCACAAGCAAGAAAAGTCCATAATAACTTCATTAACCCCCAATTCTTATGTATCCCTTCTCAAAACCCGTCTTGTTCTACTGAACCCTTTTACTTTCCGCATTGATCATCTTAAAACTCCTGTTCACATTATGCTTCAATTTATTATATTGGCTGGAAGACAATAAGGCTCCAAAATAGATATTTCTATTTTCCAGGGTAGTTTAAGATGGAAAATGTAATTTCATTTGGAATACTTTCAGGAAATGGATTCCTGTGTAAACTTGAATTGAGTGTCTTAAAATAATCTTCATCACCTGACTTCCTATACATACATGAATAAAGAGTGGAGTCCTTAGACTTTTAAACAAGATTATGTTCAGAAATAATGCATTTAAGTAACAGTTGAACACAGCATAGCCAAATCAATGCTAATATTAACAAGAATGTGCTCTGTTGTTAAAATGCACTCTCTCCGTCTGCCTACACACCATCTAGCCATTTACACAATTCTGTTATAATGATATCTTTAGAGGTTTATGTCACATTAATGTCTTTATAAATTGGTTTTAAACATCCATATGGCCCCGGATTCTAAATTGTAACTTTGCTAATGTATGTTTTCATAGTATAGAACACAACATGATTTTACATGCATTACGAATTCTGGGAATCATGGTTAATTTAACAAAGAGGCTTCTGCTTACATAAACCCCCATCAGATATATATCTGTATGGTTAAAGTCATATATAACAAAAGAACGCAGATGTATTTGTTGAGAGCTAAAACAAATGACACGGTGACTGAAAAAGATTGTACATGGCACATTAATGGTTAAATTATATTTTTCTTACTTTAGCCATCTCCCTGTGTGCAGTGATTCTATTTAGCTCTAAATTGACTATACGTTACTAATCACAGTAGCATTTTTCTTTTCAAGGAAAAAAGATAATCTGATAATTTGACGTTATTTTCCTTTTATTCTGTATATTAAATGTAGAATAATCGTAACGTGTAGCTAAATTGATCCATTTAAAGTTGTTATGAAGAATAATATTTAAATTATTTTTGAAAGATAAATTAGAGACATGTAGTGTATGATCTTTTTCAGTTTTGTTGTAAAGTGCTAAAAAAAAAAAGGTTAGACTAAAGTATAGTCACTTACAGAAAAATCCAGCTGGTAAGATATTCATATAGATACAATTTTTTTGTATGTAGATTTGGAGTTCTATTACACTAAAAGGTGCACTAAGCAAAGTATAATTCACATTATATTAGAAGGGAATGCTACCATTTTAATTCAGCCATCTCCCCATAATGATATTGAGGGAGAAGAGCTGAGGTGAAAGAAAGGGTATGGGGATCAGTCTCCCCGGTTTTTCTTCTAGGATATCATTGTTGGGAAATTAAGTGAATTCATTTTTATCTTTATTAATTTTTAATCTACAGGTGTTCCTTTATTTTTGTAGATCTTGCGCCCCCCTTTAAAAATAAAAACACTTTAAAATACGTCATTATACTTCACAATAATCTGGTACCAGGACAAATTCCACTGAGCAGTCACTTCACCTTCTGCCAATTTAATGAGAAGCATTAGATGTTTTCTGCATCAGCATACTGTGTATGATAATGCCAAATGTAAACACTGAAGACAGAAAAAGGCCCAGGCACTCCAAGGCGTAGATCTGCATTTTATTGAACTACCGTGTCCAGCAGCAACATTTCACCCCAGCTTGAAAAGGACCCTAGGGCCAAAACGTTGCTGCTGGACATTGTAATTCAATAAATTGTCGATCTAAGCCTCGGAGTGCCAGGATCTTTTTCTATCTTCAGTGACTACAAACTACTTTTTAGGCTTTGGTGCTGGCCACAGGTTTAATTGCACTCAGGCTTTATTTATGCATTGAGTGCAGTTCCTTTTTTTGGTTTTTGGTACAATACCAAATGTAAAGACCTTCCATATTTGAAGGTATTCACGGGGAAGCCTCTCTAGAGGCTGACAGCCACTTAATGCGTGTTCTCATTCAAATGTAAATATTGATGTTTCACAGAAATGTAATTGCTTTATATTGCCAGAAACACGTGTATAGTGTCTACAGGGCTGGATTTCCCATAAGGGGGCTGAGGACATAGGAAACTGCTGGAATCCTGTATCATTGGCGATACAGCAGGAGTGCTCAGGCCCTTCTTGCCCGACACCTATGGCAGCAGGTCCTTCCTTTTCTACTGGCAGCCGAAGCAACTGCAGGAGAGCACATGGACATGATGTCATGCCATGCTACCTGAAGTTACTGCTGTAGCCTCCACACTACGGGGCAAAAAGTAGGGTGTGCTTAGGGAGAGAATTAGAAGAGAGACACAGGAAAAGGAGGTAAGAGCACAAGTGAGCAATTGGGGAAGGGGGGAGAGAACAGGAGAACAAGTGAGTGAAAGGAGAGATTGGAGGGAATAGGTTATGGATGGGGGTGAGAAAAAGAGAACAGTTGTGTTTTGTTTTGTTTTTTGAAATGGGCAGAATTCAGAATATAGACCCCTTCCACCTTCTGCAGATGTTCAGCATTGCATGTATTCACTAGTTCTCAACTCAGGTATATCTCATCTTTGAATGAAGTCCAAAATATATCTCCAAGTATATCATGCACACATCGGCTTTAATTATTTGTTAGTGAAGTCAACACATACTGTTATAGCTGTGTGAATTATTTCTGAATCAGATGCAAAAAAATATAAAAACAAAAGTTTCTGTCAGAGATTTGAGTGGAGCAATCATTTTGTAATGGCAATTCCACTATTTGTGTTTTAGATTTATATGAAAGTTGCCATAAATGCAAACATAGTTTATAAAATGAGTTACGCTTGTCTTGGCAATCACTGTCTAACTTAGATCTAAAGCCTAACTTACCACTTGCAACATGTGTGTGTGGGGGAGAGGAGTTGTAGGTCAAATTACTGGAAAAATACAGTGAACATGAAAAGTTCCAATATTTTGTTATTTGCAGCCCTAACACCACCATTTACAACAAAATAGAATAACAATCAAACACGTTACCATTTTAAATCATAGAGGCCCAAGCACCTGTCAAAATGAAACCCGTATAAGATTAGGCAAATGACCCCTTTCCTCCACCTGCGTGCAGTATTGTGGTGGGAATGCTACACTGGGTATAACCTGAAAAGTGGTTGCCACCTCTTCCTCCACCCCATGTGCAATGTGGTAGACTGAATAATTTATCAGGTTTCTGCCCAGTGAATGATTCTTTTCACACATCGCTGTCAGTGGTGGAGAGGTTAATATTATTTTGCTTGGCCCAGGAAGATATATCACATATCGCATGTAGGTCCTCGCTGTGTAGGTTGTACTCTTTCTCTAGCTGTGCCTCTCCAGTCAAGCTATATAAATTGCTACTTTTGTTAACTTTAGTCTGTCTGTCCATTACCGTGTACTCATTCTGCATTCCTGCAAAAAAAGATTTTAAAAAACTGAAATAATTATAAAAGTTGTAAATTTAACTCAAATAAACAGTTAAATTGCTATTTGAGGAAAAATAAGACCTTTTTTCTTTAAAAGTTTCCAAGGGAACCATTACACAAACTGAATACTGAAAACCCCATGACATCCCAATTTTACCTTAGAAGTAAACAATTAGTTCTGCCTTTGTGTATTGCCTCACATGACCCACTCCCACTTTTATTTTGAGTTTTAAGTTAAAGGGACACTATAGTCACCAGAACCACTACAGCTTAATGTAATGGGTTCTGGTGTTTATAGCTTGTCCCTGCAGGCTTTTCAATGTAAACACTGCCTTTCCAGTGGTGGCTAGTTACACAGTGAGTGCCGCTAGAGGTGCTTCCTATCTTAGTACTGCTCTGCATGGAGGCACTGAATATTCCCCATACAGATGCACTGATACAATTCATTTCTATGATTAGATGCTGATTGGCGCATGCAGCACGGGGCTTTGCGCAGTAGCTTCCCAATGCTTTCCTAGAGGAAAGCATTTTATTAGCTGAGATCATCAAGCTTGTTTGATGATCTCAGGCATGGAGGCAGAGCCAGGCGGTAGACCAGCATGGCGTGGAAGAAAAGGTGAGTAAAAACAGCATACCTGTACGATGCAAGGGGGTTTGGAGACCTAAAGATTTACTGTAACACTATATATGTTTCTGTTCCTGACACTAGTGTTCCTTTAACCCCTTAAGGACCAAACTTCTGGAATAAAAGGGAATCATGACATGTCACACATGTCATGTGTCCTTAAGGGGTTAATGTTGGGGAATTTATTTTTATTTGAAAAAAAAAGACTTGCATGTATGTTTCAGTTAAAATCAGCTAAGCCTTCTGTAATTTTAATAGAAATAAAATGTAACCTGTGGCTCCATAAATATATAATTGCAGAGCTGCATTATTTCATTTTCAGCTGCAATTTAATTGTATGTAATATGTGAATGTTTTTACACGGACTTACTATTATTAGATAACAACCCATCTCTGATTTCCTGGCAACATTTATTTGCTTGTAACATGATGCTTGCACATACCTGGTACCAATTACCAAACCGAGTGATTGTAACATTTTGAAGGAAGAATAGTTCAAGTGTTAACTTCAAAAGAGCAAGAAAATTGAAGTCATGTGTTACTTCAGCACACGATATTGCTTTAAGTAATACCTGTTCTTTAAAAGTCATTTTGTAAAGTTGTTTAAGATGATTTTAAACTCTGTCTTTATTTCTATTTTAAAATGTTTCATGATACCTATAAAAGAAATACTGTCCTGGGTGACATCTCCTGTTAGATATATGTGTATATTTAGTGGATGGAATTAGTACACTAACACTGCACTTTGTTTTAACACATTGAGCTCCTGTGACCCTATAGATGGATATATTCCCTAAACAGTCACTTTCGGTTACTTTGCAGATGGAAAGAATACGTTACATTTAAGACAAAGAGTTTACTGAGTTCCTTTTAGTTTATTCTCCCAAAAAATCTGTTTGATCTAAACGTCCCTTGAAGTTTATTTGCTAAACATTTAAATGTAATGAATATAAAAATAAAAAATTTAGGCTAAAATAACTATTTTTGCAAACAAAAACGAAACTGGCTTTTTTTTGGTCTTAAATTTAGCAATTCCCTACAACTCAAAGATTAGTGAGTAAACCTCCAATTGCTTACAAATGATCATATATTTGAGAAACGACAAATTTAACTGAGAAAAGTTTAATATAATGGCATTTGTAAAACATCATACACCTATTGTTGTGGGAATTGGTCATTTAATTGAATTTAGACAATGTAAAAGAATAATCAGTATACAGATACAATGTGGAGAAAACATACATTGGCTTAAGAGCAAAACATGGTCAAAGTGTTTTTTCTTTCAACATAGTCTAGTACCAGTTTGTGCTATTTGACTATCTTTAAGGGGGTTGTCTAAACACCATAACTACCACATTTTATTGGTTATTGCGCTATTAGTCTGCATGCACAGTCTATTGACCAAAAACTGAGGTTCTCAATGCACTACTCCCTTCTCATGTATGGCTAATCGCTAGCAAAATCAATAACACCCATGTATGGATTGATTGCCTAAGTACGTTGTGGCGGATATCACTAAAACCCCCTGAAAGACTATATCACTCCCAGGGGCACCCACAGGAGGGGGCAAAGGTAGGCACTTGCCCCCCGACCTCAGATATTTCAACATGCACCCTCCCCACAGGCAATTTTCCCTCAAACTGTGACTCAGTCTGAGGGAAAAAAGAAGGGAAGTGATGGGGGCTGCAGGGAGGTGCTGGGGGCCACATCTAGGCTGCCAGGGGGCCGGAGGGAGCACTGTAAGGCTCCTTTCCGAATCCCCAGCAATTTGGTGCCTCTATGCTCCGCTTCCACACTCAGGCACCGTCTCCTGTACGCAAGCCCTGCCCCCACACTCACACCTCTGACCTTGCCGGAAGGAAGAAAACAGAACATGGAGACCACCTCCCAGTGCTCTCAGTCTCCCACAGCGTTCTGTGACAGATAGGCTTCAGCCCATGACATTGAATGTGTGCGTGTGTGTGTGTCTGCTAGTGAGTGAGCTTTTGTGCGTGTGTCTGTCAGTGAGCTTGTCTGTAAGTGACCAAGTGTGTGTGTGTCAGTGAGCTTTTCTGTAGAGATCATATGTGTGTCAGTAAGCTTATGTGTAAGCAAGCTCGCGTCAGCTAGCTTTTCTGCAGTAAGCATGTGTGTGCCAGTGAGCGTGTCTGCAGTGAGCAAGTGTATATGTGTCAGTGAGCTTGTGAGTGTCGGGGAGCTTTTCCACATTAAACATGTGTGTGTGTATCAGTGGGTATTTCTGTATGGAGCACGTGTGTGTCAGTGAGCTTATGTGTAGGCAAGCTTGTGTGTGTCAGCAAGCTTTTCTCTAGTGATCATGTGTGTATCAGTGAGCTTATCTGTAGTGAGCATGTGTGTATGTGTGTGTCAGTGAGCTTGTGTGGGTGTGTGTCAGTAAGCTTGTATGTAAGGAGCATGTGTGTGACAATAAACTTGTCTGTAGTGAGCATGTGTGTGTCAGTGAGCTTGTCTGTAGTAAGTTTGTGTTTGTATACCAATGAGTTTGTCTGTAGTAACCTTGTGTGAGTGTCAGAGTTTGTACTAAGTGTGTGTGTGTGTGTGTGTGTGTGTGTACTAGTAAGCTTGTCGGTGTGTGTCAGTGAGATTTGCTGTCAGTAAGCCTATTTGTGTGTATCAGTGAGCTTGTGCTTTTATGTCAATGAGTTAATGTGTATCGATGAGATTGTTTGTCTGGAAGCCTGTGTATCAATGGGCTTGTGTGCTTGTGTCAGTGAGATTGTCCTTGTGTGCATGTGAGTATGCTTACTGTATAATTAAATGTTTTACACTAACAGAACCAATAGAAAAATTAGAAAAATAAATATACTGTAAGGGAGCTCCCTATACCCCTTGCTGGGTACCTCCGCCAAGGACCGCTTCCTAGCTGGAACAGGGGACAACACCCAGCAGTTTTGCCAACAGTCGCTGTGGCTTGACTGGGGTCCTGGAACCACTCCCTCCTGGAGCCAAATGGGGAATTTGCTCTAGACACCACCAGGCACTGGACGACACTCAGTCCTGGGAGATCTAGTCCTTACAAGGACTTCCCCCATTAAATCCTCCACACTGGAACAGTGATTAAAGAATAGCCCTTTCCCCTCCAGTAACCAGACGACACATAGTTCTGGGAATACAAGCTGGAATACCTTTTTTGGCAGCCACAACTTATATGCAGTACACCATGCAAGGGGCACTCCCCCCTGGACCAGAGAGTGGACAACAGTAAAAACATACACACGCTTACATTGGCTCTCAGGTACAGGACACTCCCATACAAAACAAGATAATCCCTCCCTTGTGCCTGGGAGATAATTGACTCAAGCACTGTATTAAACTCAATTATCTCCAGGTACAAAAAAAAACACATATTTCCCAAACACCACAAAAGTACCTTAAAACTACATAACACCCCACAAAAGTTACATCCCCTGATAGCCCCGATCTAGGTGACCAACATATCCAAAAATCACCCAGACCGGTTCAGGGGTTCAGGAATTTCCAGGAAGTCATCATTTTGACCAACCGCACGCATGGTCCCATGCCCAAAACAGTTCCAGAGATTTAGGGTTTGCAGTCGGTCTAGTTCGGTAGTTTAAAAACCGAAACATAGTCAATGTTCTTACCCTGGAGCTTGTTTTCCTTGTTCGTGGGAACATTTCCACTGAACAGTGTCTTTCTAAGTGTTGTAGAACCAAATGCAGGCAATCATGGAAGTCCAGCGGTGTTCGGGAGTTTCAGTGTCCGAAAATAGTTCCATGAACTTGACGACCAAACACTGCTGCCTGTGTTCATGCGAACAAGATACTCGCCACCTCGTGGACATCCAGGAATTGCGGCCACCCAGACGAACACTTAGAACACTGCAGTGGAAATTGCTGCAACGTATCAATTAGGCTTAACAAGCTCCAGGGTGGTCTCCGGTTCGTGGTTCCTGAACCACATAGTCCAAGCACACGAACAGAGTTTGGTTCCTGAACCACATAGTCCAAGCACACGAACGGAGACTTTTAAATCACATTTTACAGGGTCTACAGTCTGTGGACAGGAGGCTGGCAAGCAGGCTCCACCAGGAACTCGTGGCAAACTCACTTGGAAATGGGAGTTTGTCACACATACCAATATATATACACATACATACATACACACACACACACACACACATATATATATATATATATTTATATATATATATATATATATATATAAATATATATATATATATATATATATATATATATATATATATTGTAGATTAGATTCGCCATATTAGTCCAGTAGACAAGATGCCAAAATACAAGAGAATTGCGGTATGCAATGATACCTGCATACTGCAATACTCTGGTATTTTGGCATCTTATATATATTATGTACATATACACACACTACATGGCACAATGACTTGTGGGGCAGGCGTGCATTTTTTGCCATTGCTGCTTTGTATTCCCAGTTCGGCCCTGCAAAAAAAGGTGCCGAGCATGGATGTCATTACAATTATGCCCTCCCCTGGGAAAATTCCTGTGGATGCCCATGATCACTCCCCTGGCCTGTGTTTCTCCTCTCCTCCATAGCAGCCCAGCTGGTGATTTCCCTTCCCATTCGCATGCTATTTCCCAAACCGGAGTATACCGAACGCATCAGCGGGACATATCTGTATTCATCCTGGAACTCCGGCTCGTACCACCTTGCTTGGCTGACTTGTCTTCTGGTTTTCACCCCTTTCCCACTACCAAAGGAGAGTAATCTTTTAAGGGGAGTTACAAATACCTTGGGAAAAACAATCACTACCTATGAGCCAGGGGGAACCCCCGATCCACAACCGTCCAGAGACCACGTTAAAGTACCGGCAAAAACCTATAATTGCCTGGAACTGCTTTCGGCATTAGACCACATTAGCTGTTGGTCTAAACTTTAGCAGGATGGCGTTTCTCTAAACCTCCATGGATCATAGTGCTATTTAGACCAATTGGGCGCTACACATTTTCCATATATTGTCTGGGTTTTTATGTATATGCCTCTCTGTATGCGGGAGATAATTACCAAGGTTTAACTCAACTATCTCCCAGACACAGAGACTCCTGGGCGGAACCTGTTTCAAAAGTATGAAACCCCATGCTGAGGGTCCATGCATAAAAAGCTGCATTCTGAGAAATAAAAACAGATTACTCTCAGAACTATGTCTCATCTGGTTACTGGGGGGGGGAACCAAGCTATATTCACTAACGGTTCCAGTCTGGTTGAGAGGAGAGTTTAACAGAGCTAACCAGTCAGGTTACTGGTGGTCCACTACACACGGCAGATAGTGTGACAGACAAATACTACACTGTATATTATATTATTGCTTAACTGCTCATGAGCACATGAAGGATCTCCACGCTACTGTGTAAAAAATACAGTTGTTCTAAAGATTGGAGAAAAAATGAGCAGAATTCACAAGAAATTCATAAATCATCAACTTACTTAGGGAAACAATGTAAGATGAAAAATGTAATAAACTTAACTTTTTCTTGGATGAAATAAAGCAAATGAAAAAAAAAAGCAAGAAGAAAAATCAAAGAAAGAAGGAAACTAAAATACACACATTAGAAAATGTCCATTATTAGTAGTGTTCATTAATTTTAACCTTAAAGGAGCATTGGTTAAAATTCTAGTTACATGTAGACCAAAGAGATAAAGAAAACAAAAAGTTTTCAATCTAGAAATTGGATAAAAGCAGCTATAAATAAATAATATATATACATATATTGTAAAGAACAGTCTGAAAACCTTTAATGTCTTACTGTTCAACTTTTCCATAATTGTGATAATGTGTCACTCAAAGTAATCACTACACTATGCAGCAATTAAAGGTTATTGCAAAGTGGGTTCAATGTCTACAGAATAAATCCATCACGTAAAATCTTGCACTCGTGATGCTGCCAAGGGCAGTCATCAAGTGTCATTGCTTGATGTGGTAAGGACATCCTCTCTTGCAATGCTTAGGATACATTCACTTACAGTTCTAGCGGCATGCATTTTATTGGTCTTGTGATTTTTCGCAGAATAGCCCATGAAAGGTTGTAAGGATTATACTTATATATCACATTGACTTTATTTTGATTGAACAATACATTTCAATTTTATTGCCATAGAATTTTCTAACATGCATCTAATAAAATGTTGGTTGTCCATTAACAGAAAAAAGCAAAGAACAGAACGTGCTATGTCCCTGTGTATCCACCAACCACACCTCCCAAAGGGGGCAGTGGTGACCGGTGTTGCACAGAGACGGTAGTACCAGTATGAGATTCCAGAAATCTCAATGGGGCATAACCCCAAATATCCATATAACAAAAAACAAAGAAAGTATGCAGTCAGTCTCAGTATGTAAATTAAGCTTACTGCAACATCTGGAGAGATATATATAGCGCTATTGTGTCTAAATATAGAACCTGGCTATCAAAAATAATATGGTCAGAGACCCCAAATAAATAAAGTATATACAAGTGATCCTGCAGTCCTATGCCAACCCGGGATAGTAGAGATAAGGAGATAATAAACCTAATATTCACACTCACCCCTAATAGTACGCTTTATTGTGATCTACCTTAGGGATGAGAGTATTGAGTAGCTGAATCTCCATAATCAAAACGTCCTAGGGAATATCCTGTAAGCCTAGGAGCATACTTCAAAACAGAGAGAGATAGGAACTGAAATAGAAGTGTAAAGTCAGTCAAAATCAGACTGATATTTTTAATTTAAAAAGCCTCTCTCCCTGTAAAGCTAACTAGACAGGCATAGGAAAGAAAAAAGAGAAAAACAAATAAAATTCAATTAAATTAAATAGTGATCATGGTGCTCCAACACCAGTGCCCAGTGCAGAAAAAACGCCCAACGTACGTTTCGGTGCTAAGGAGATGCACCTTCGTCAGGGGCCAACAAATAACTGAAATGGAGCCTCTTAAATACCCTAGCTACCAGAAGACATGATTACCTTATGTCCAATAGGATGTGGGGGTGTGTGTGTCCACAGCTGACTGGGATATCCTGGTTAGAAGACTATTGCCGCCAATACTAATTGCGAGAAAGGAGGGGGAGACCCTAGCCGATCATGTGACTCATTACGCCATTTGTCACATGACGTATCCGGCAGTAACCTATCTGGGCGTAGCTTGTCCTCCCCAAGTGCTACCGCCCCTCAGCCTCACATGGGAGTGTTCGTCATCATCGATCCGTTCCTGTCCATCATGCTTACGTGGGCGGACCCCATGTGGCGATACGGGCGGAGCTGAGTAGTCTCCGTGCAAGGAAATGCCGAGACTATCGCTATTGTAGCTGGACACCCACATCTCCCTATTAGGTCCTGGCAAAGTCACAGTATGTATGCCCTAAGATATTAACACAACGCCAAAATGTTGTAGGAGGTATGTAGGTCTAATATCCAGTGGAAAATTGTACTAGATACTAAGTGACCCCTGGCTAAAAATGCTCAATTAAAGTGGTACATTCTGCCCATGTATACATCATATTGGGTATACTAGACTATACTATAACCAGATACCTCTAGTATACCCAATATGATGTATACATGGGCAGAATGTACCACTTTAATTGAGCATTTTTAGCCAGGGGTCACTTAGTATCTAGTACAATAGGTACACCATTTAGTCGGTGCTCATAAGAATTAACTCTGTAAGTTCACTAAGACACTTTTCATCAGCGCCTGTATGGGATCTGTTTTCCACTGGATATTAGACCTACATACCTCCTACAACATTTTGGCGTTGTGTTAATATCTTAGGGCATACATACTGTGACTTTGCCAGGACCTAATAGGGAGATGTGGGTGTCCAGCTACAATAGCGATAGTCTCGGCATTTCCTTGCACGGAGACTACTCAGCTCCGCCCGTATCGCCACATGGGGTCCGCCCACGTAAGCATGATGGACAGGAACGGATCGATGATGACGAACACTCCCATGTGAGGCTGAGGGGCGGTAGCACTTGGGGAGGACAAGCTACGCCCAGATAGGTTACTGCCGGATACGTCATGTGACACATGGCGTAATGAGTCACATGATCGGCTAGGGTCTCCCCCTCCTTTCTCGCAATTAGTATTGGCGGCAATAGTCTACTAACCAGGATATCCCAGTAAGCTGTGGACACACACACCCCCACATCCTATTGGACATAAGGTAATCATGTCTTCTGGTAGCTAGGGTATTTAAGAGGCTCCATTTCAGTTATTTGTTGGCCCCTGACGAAGGTGCATCTCCTTAGCACCGAAACGTACGTTGGGCGTTTTTTCTGCACTGGGCACTGGTGTTGGAGCACCATGATCACTATTTAATTTAATTGAATTTTATTTGTTTTTCTCTTTTTTCTTTCCTATGCCTGTCTAGTTAGCTTTACAGGGAGAGAGGCTTTTTAAATTAAAAATATCAGTCTGATTTTGACTGACTTTACACTTCTATTTCAGTTCCTATCTCTCTCTGTTTTGAAGTATGCTCCTAGGCTTACAGGATATTCCCTAGGACGTTTTGATTATGGAGATTCAGCTACTCAATACTCTCATCCCTAAGGTAGATCACAATAAAGCGTACTATTAGGGGTGAGTGTGAATATTAGGTTTATTATCTCCTTATCTCTACTATCCCGGGTTGGCATAGGACTGCAGGATCACTTGTATATACTTTATTTATTTGGGGTCTCTGACCATATTATTTTTGATAGCCAGGTTCTATATTTAGACACAATAGTGCTATATATATCTCTCCAGATGTTGCAGTAAGCTTAATTTACATACTGAGACTGACTGCATACTTTCTTTGTTTTTTGTTATATGGTTGTCCATTAAGCATTAATCAAACAACTGGAAGTTGTACTCTAGAATGCTTTTTAATGGAAAAGGGAAAAACAGGACGGGGATTTGCAGAATTGAAAGGGGAGAATAGAGTGTGGACCTTTAAGACAGAGTGAGAGATAGTTTTGTGAAATACAAGTTACTACGGGAGGCCACAGGCTATACTGAAGAGATAGGTTTTTAGGAAGTTCTTAAATGATTGAAGACTAGGGGAGAATCTGATGGGAGTAGACAGACTGTTCAATATATATAATGAACAGCCACACACATTTTATATATATAAACATAACCAGATAAATTATTACATATTTTTCTAAATATTAAACTAATAATTAATTTAAAACATTAAATCAGTTGTAAAGCTTATTCAAAAATATAAAATTCAGGCCTTATTTATATTTTACAAAATGTATGTATTTTGTTTTGTAATTTGTGAGGGTGTAAGCAATTATACTTTGTGATTAATATATGATGTAGGTATCCTCCCATACAGGCTATACACCAAATAATATTTTATAAAGATTTTAAAACCTCAAAGAAGCACTACAGCATTAGGAATACAAATGTAAATTTCTACTGTTATAGTACCCTAGTTATCCTGTCATGGTTAAAAAGTGAGTTTAATTACCCTTTCTCCCTAGACGCGGTAGTCTCCAGTGTGTAGCTTCACCCCTTTGGCTGAGATCATTGAGATCAATGATCTCAGCCAATCAAATGCTAGTAAGCATGAACTGCAAAATGTTATGTTGCTTTATGAGACCATCTGATTAAATTATTGGAGTTTAACTGCACTGTTTAGGTGGAGCGCCTCTGGGCCACTAGAAGCAGTTTAAGCCTGAAATTAAAACATTGTCGTTCCTGCAGAAAGGCGATGTTTTGAGCTGAAAGATTAAAATGGGGGCAGGAGAACATGGACTGGGTGCCCATTGTATTCCTGTAAAGGGTCAGTGACTTGCTATATCTGTGCGCCCTTTAAATAACAGTCCCATTATTATCATATTTTATATCTCAAACCTACTCTGCAGCACTTTAGAATATTAAAAAGGGGACACAAAACAGCAGCTAACTATTAAACCGAGATGTGAAAGGGCCCTGATCCAGTTTGCAATCCAGTTTCAGCTAAAGATTGCAAATGGTTTGCGCATGGAGCACGTTGCAAAGACCCTATACAGCTATATCCATACTTTTATATCTGAAAATATCCACAATTTCTCTCAATCCCGCGTGTCATGCTATTAGGCTAGCACACGTTTTGATTGAGAAATGAGAGAAATTTTAACTATCCCCGGCATATTAAGCACAGAAAGATTCTGTATAATAATGCTTTGCACTCATAGAAAATATAAAATATAACTAAAAGTGCATTTTTGATCAAGGAAAAAAATGTGCGCATTTTACTTTGAATGTTAACTAATGGATGTAAAACCGTTGACATTTTATACAGTGTCTGCTTATGACTGGGTGATGTTCCATTGTGTATACGAAATATTTCACAAAAAAAAAGTTCATTTTTCCGTTTGATCATTGAATTCCTTATTAATCTCTCCATTATTAACAAATGTTGCAACTCATTGCATTCTTCAATGCCAAACTATGTTGAGACCCAGAACCTAATAGGTTTTATACTTCTATTTGTATAACAGAAATGATTAAATAACTTTTTATGAAATCCGGACGAGATTTTTTATATGCTTCTAAGGTATCATTTGCTGCTCGTTAACAACGCAAAGATGAGCAGAAGGTTTATTCTTTCATTTCCATATTGGTAACCACCTTAATATTGCTTTAGTAATTAAATTGTCCCATCATCAGTATTTGAGCATATCATTGCAATACTCCTTGAGAGAGCCAAGCAGGAGCCAAGTGTTTTGTTACAGCTCTGACTCTTTGCCCTTAATTTTAATCTAAACAGTCTTTGCTGTGTCTGCCAAAATATTAATACCATAATTTCTCAATGTCATACTTCACTTACACAGACAGCTTCTAACTTTGGTATATGTTTGACTTTTCAATATTAGAAGGTCACGGGGAAAAAAAAAATCTGATTAAAAATTAACACTTCGAGTGCCAGTGAGGTGAGAGTTTATGTTGCATTGCAATGCACTATGTTGCTTTACTTCCAGTTGTTCAGGGTACTAAAATTAAATCTAGTTTTTTTTTGTTTTTTTTTGGTGGTGTTTTTGTAAGATAATACGATATGATATGGCAAAACAGCTAGAGATGTCTGACGGATTTTACTTTTATTTTACTCTTATTTTTAACGCAATGAAAAATGAAAAATCTTATCAATTTATAACATATGGAACAGACAGTTGACTAAACTGTATTGACTTATTGTAATTCAATAACAATTAAATGTACTGGGTGTGGTATATCATTTGCTACAGTACCCATTAAGAGCCCTGAATTGGAAATATGAACTCCTCACAGTCAAATAATTATGTATATAATAGAAAATATTAAAGTTTGTTCAAATCCATGACTGGTAACTCCTCCGTCTCCCAATCACTGTGCTCCAGTGGTCTGGTAAGTTTTCCCAGAATTCCTGGTACCTAGTCCTGGGTCCAACATTGCAACCAATTTGGTTACCATGCCAATCACTCTGGGCAGCAGTCATACTCCCTCCTCCTCAGTCATTCCTGGGGTTGGCCTGAATATCCAATAAACTAAATGCATAAGAGTTAAATATTGAAACATATTGGAGCTGCCATATTGCTTTCAATACAATGTATTAAGATCCCGGAGGTTGTTTATATTACACTGCTGGGTGATGCTTTGGAGTAGTGGTTCTGACCTTTTGAGACGGGGACCCATTTTCTGCACATGTATTAAAGCTACAATCCTTAATTCTTTAAACCTTCCAGGCATTTTTCTTCTTAAAAACTCAACAACAAGGAGGGGCGGGGCCAGCAAGCCGACACGAACGGACGCCATCTTAATCAGCTCCCAAACTCTGTGGATAAAATCCACAAATATCAGCCTTTACATGACCCATCCAACATCGTCACATACACAATTGGAATCAGCACAACAAACTGCACCTCCAGATGCCTTTTTTTCAGCTACAAAGACTGCAGAAACGGAGACGCAAGATCGGGGCCTACTATACCCCAACGATCCAGGGCCTCGAGGACCTGCTGAGCGGATACCCGGCGGAACACACAGACACATCCTACTCCCCGGACCTATCCAATGCTCAGGCTCACATACCAGCTATGGGACGCCGGTCACAAAAGACACAAGGTACGGCCGGGGGCAGGGTTATTGGGACTCTGCTTCAAAAGCCCGCCCAGCCTAAACCCACATCCGCAGCATCTATGCCGGAGGTAACCCTGACATCTACCTCACCCCAACAACTGCCAGAATCACCTGGGCTCCTTCAAGCACCCAAAACAAACCAGCAAGGGACTGCATCCCCAGGGCAGCACCAACCACCGCAGCTGGATATGACACACACCCAGGCACAACAAGGCCCAGACGTACAGGGACCCACATGGGCAACACAGCCTGAAAGGGAACCCAATCCACCTCAACCCAGGCCTGATATACCAGGGCACTCACAAGCACCGCTGCACCCACTGATGGAGTCCCCAAATGACTCTGCACCAACCACCAAACGCGACTTAAAACTCCTATTAGCAGACATCCACAAACTCCTTGCAGCTGACACAGCCCTCCTCAAGACCGAACTGCGCGCATTCACTGAAAAGGTGAGAGACACGCAGGCAGAAGTGGTGACAGTATACGCTCACATAAACACAATGGAAGACTCCATTAAACAAATCCAGCAACAACAAACGTACCTGTCATTCAAAGTGTCCAGCATAGAAGATAGACAATGCCGTTCTCACCTTAAAATCAGGGGCATCCCCACGGAAATAACGGCCGAAGAGCTACCACAATACACCAGACGCCTCCTAGCTACAATCCTCCCACACACAGCGGTCAAGAAAATGACCATAGATGGGGTGTACCGCCTGCCTACCCCTCCCCACCTTAAGTCCCCAACAGCCAGAGACGTCATTCTCCGATGCACCACAGTGCAAGACAAACTACATATAATGGCCTGGCTGAAAGGCAAGACACCACTGCTGTTCGAGAACTCATCCTTAACGTTCTTTCAGGACTTATCAAAAGCTACCCTGATGTGGCACAAATCCTATGGACCACTCACTACAAAACTCCGAGCAGCAGGAATCACATACAAGTGGGGTGCTAACGGGACACTGGAGGTTACCCGAGATGGCACCACCCATGTCCTGACCTCCGTGGAGGACGCACCTACCCTCCTAACCACCCTGAGACTACACAACCTGGCACAAGACCCCGGGAATGCCGCCCAGCTGGAACCAGGACCCAGCGGATCACAATACCCTGTACCGTGACTGATGTGCACAGATACCGCAGGCTGGGTCAAAGAGACTGCTATACTCAATATATTTCAAGTTTTATTGTGACTTTACCTATGTTTTATTTTATTTTATTGACTTGTTATCCCACGGTATAAATACCTAAACACTACAGACCACCGACGCACTGACCCTGGTAGAGGAAACATAAGCTCCAAAACAAGGAGAGACAACACAATACATGACCAACCACAGGGCAACTAAAAATCTACCCCTCCCCCCAGAGGCCCCCTCAGTTAGGGGTAACCACCCCAACAAGCCACCAACAACTAACGGCTCACCTCCACTAACGCAGCCAGGCAACATCAGGCACAACACAGGGAGCCTAGCCATGACACATGGAACTGACACATGGAACTGACACAAACCCGCAGCCACACAACTCGAGTAAAAACTAAAATCCCACATAGAGAACCACCACCACCAGACTCATACTTGACGGGACCTGCTACACTGCACCATACCCTATCTTAAACACAAAGACGCACAAAACAATATAACACCTAAGTATGGATATGGATAAGTTTTGTTTTAACATGTTACTGTTATACTAAAAATGTTATAGCTCGACCCAAAAGGTGCAAACCACAAACGACACAGAACTTCGATCTCACTAGTGCACATATGTGCACGACTGTCTGTAAAATTATTGCACCAAAACCGAAAATAAAGATTTAAAAAAAAAAAAATCAACAACAACAGTTTCCTTTACCATTAAAAATTCTTTCCAGAGTGTTTTGTATATTTAAAGCGGGAAGGTCCAGTCTAGAACTGTAAAATTAGCTCACTAACCAATATTTGAATTTGATCTAACTTCAAAAAAAATATAAAAACACATTCATTACATTGTTTTCAGTATCAGAGGAGGTCTTCAGTGGAGAAACCAGCAATGCTACTACAGACAATGTTTGTATGGGTGCTGTGCTGTCATGTGTTTGTTTGTTTTTGTGCTGTCATGCAAAAAAAGCTACAATATTGCCTGGCATAATGGATATACAATGCCAACGCTATGTTTCCAAAATTAGATGATATATCTGAGTTAAAAAAAAAAGTGTGGAAAGTGATGGAACTAGAATGGTTGATTGCAATATTTTTCCTTTTACTATTATGTATTAATGAAAAATGGGGAGCGGAAGTCAAGCACAAAATCAATGGGCAATTGTGCACCCATTCACCCCTTCCACCATGACAAGAACAAAGCTCTCCCACACATCTTTAGAGTTAGTTACTGTCCTTTAGTGTGAGAAAAACAAAGTGCCCTGTCAGCTTCTCCCAACTGCTTTTGTGGAGATAGCAAGCACCACAATTCTCAGCCAGGCAGGGCAAAACCACTAGTGAAAGGCACTTGGAAAAATGAGAGTAGCAGTAGAAGTAATTTTTTTTTTTTTTTTTTATCAATAGCATTAGTGTAGCTCAAAATAGAATAAGAACTGACACATGCCCCATTGGGGAGACAATGCCAATGGAGTGGTGGGAAGATAGACTAAGGATTGCCCTCAGCTGTTCCAAAATGTCTTCCACTATGCGCTGGCATCTTGTATTAAATGTTGCATGGCAAAACCTCTTTTCTGTTGCAACTGTCTCAAGAGTTGGCTAGCCCTCATATTACAATGGAAATGACTGGCAATCCTCCTGCAACCATTAAGTATGGTTTGCTGTAAGGTCAGACCTCCTCCACAAACCACCATCATAACCAGACACTGTGGGCTGGTCCTGCAACATGACTACTGCCACACTCAGTGTAGGCATTCTTCACTTCTGCAGTAAACTGCAGCCCCACACTGTGTATATTACTGAGGGACGACATTTGCAATTTTCAAAACACAAGCAGTGGCAAAGAAGCACACTGCAAATTAAATAATCTATCTCTGGCAAAAAATTAAAACAAAATCAGTGTGGAAAAAAGCACTGCAATATCAACTTCTACCTACTGCATCTGTGAAAGTAGCAGGCATAGCCACACCACAAGATTCAGCCATGCAGTGCAAATCCACTGAACCATCTCCTGCACCACCACATTTTAAATTTCTATTTTTTTTTTATTTTTTTTACAAAGAGTTATAAAACAGAGACCTGACACAATCAGTAAAGGGCTGGTTCACTTGCAGTGCAGTAAGCTGCCACACATTGTTTCCACACAATTTCCAAAAGCACACACAGTGCCACAGATGCACACTGCAAATCAAATCAGTCTCTTACTAGATATAAAACAGAACATGAGCAGAAATCTGTAAACCAATTCTAAATCAGTACATCAAATGGGATGTGAGTAGCACTGGCAGTAGCAGCTAGACAAGAGGAAGTTTGTTTTTTATTTTTTAATTCACCAAATGATGAGAGGTCTGACCATTGAAGTCCAACCTGCCTCTGTTACCTAGTGGCACAATCATCATCATTGCACAGAATCAGTGGTAATAGTGCTTTAGCAGGTAATGGTAACATTGACAGTGGGTGAGCTACGTGTGCCAGTGGTAACAGGTGCAGATCATAACTGTGTCCATTGTGTGAGACAATTCTTAAGCAAGTACAGATGGCCTTGGAGATAGTGGAGAAAATGCAGGAGGGAAATGCACACTAGCTGCAGGAGAAAATGTTGAGTTCTCTCCATACGCTACAAATTCCTCTGACTCATAGTACTTATAGTAGAATAGCTCCTGGGCCAGCGGTAACAGTGCTATATCCGCAGTGGTGGGGAAAACAGAATTCTTATCACCAGATTCATAATTGTCAGCACCACCTACATCTGACATTGGAGAAACTACTTTGGTACTCTGCAATTCAGTCTTCACTAAGAAGGACAAAGTAGACTCTGCTGCCCTCTACCTCAATTGCTTCTTCAGGGAGACCCAAGAAGGTATAATTCTTAAACTAGCTGTGAGACAAGGAACTGCAGTGTCAGGGGAAGTTGCAGCACAAGTTGGTGAATCAAGAAAAGGTTAGGAAAAAGCAATTGCTTTCTGGGTGTTGAATCGGATGTAACAGACAGGCTACTAATCCTGAGATTGTATACTACTAATAGTGGTGGTGGAGGCAGCAGTGGCAGAGATGCCGTCAGTACTCGCGGCCAAGGTGTTCAAACTTTCAGAAGCAATGTCATTACTGCTGATGGTGAATAAGGGAACAGTACCACTTCCCCTACCCTCCCTCATATTATCTTTAAATTAGTTAGTGACATTTTCATATTTATGACTGATTGTGTATTGTGTAAACTAACACAACTTTATTAATTAGAAATAGGTGTTTGTGTTGCAAAATGTTGTATTTAACTTTAAAAAAAAAAACACTGCACACTGCTTGCACACTTGTTCAGCACACAATGGACTGAGCACACTCAAACAAAAATATTTTTTTAAAAAAATGTATTTCTCAAAAAAAAAGAAAAAAAGAGAAATGAAGAAAAAAAAACTGTCAATCTGTAAATTGGGGATTCCAAGTAGCAGTGGTTAGCAGTCTGACCCTGCACTAACTGTAAACAACAGTGTCACACTAGGATATCTCTACCACACACAAAGTTTGTGTGAGTGCCTATGTAAGAGTAGCTGGGGAAGAATAACTTTTTTGTTACTGAGAAGCACACCCCCTAAAATTATTTTTCTTTTCTACAAATAGTTAACAAGGAAACAAAAATCTTTAATAATTCTATATTGGTAACCTGGTCTCACATGAGGATCAATGACAACATTGCAATCTTTTATCTCCTCTCAAAGATTGCCAGGCAGAAGCGTATTAGCTAAACACAGCAAAAAGCTAAACCTAGTCTCACACTGGAATCAAATACCCTATCTCCCATGCAGGGTAACTGTATGAAAAATAACTTGGACTTGTACAACATCAATCTTAGAAAAGTGAGGAAGAAAAGAAAAAAATTAAATAACTTTTTTTATGTTGAACAGAGAGAGAACAGACAATAAAGAAATTATAATGTGAAAAACAAAACTGTAACAGTGTGCTCAAATACAATGTAGCTGGTTGGGTGGTTTAGGAATGGATACAAGCTAATTAATATATAAGCCGAGAGCATAAGAGCTAGGGGCTGAAGCTCAACCCTAGATAAGCTCACAAAATCCTAAAAAAGTGAGGGGAACACAAATCTGCCATAGATTTACAATAAAGGGTGTTTCAACATAACCGCCTTTAACAGAATTCAAATGTTCATGAATGCAATATTTAAACTTTCTAAATGTCTTGTCCACACATTTTAAACTTCAAGAACAAATCAGAAGATAAATACACCCGTTGTCTTTCAGTTGAAGAAAGACCACAATTGAAAATTGGTGCTCTCCTGACTATCTGAAAATGTCTTGGATTTACATAAAATACGTGGACATGCTGAAAAGTGGCCACTTTGCTACAAGCCCACCAACAGCCTCTGTAGCAGTGTACCCCTTTTTATAGTAAATGGTGAATGGTTAGAAAGGTGGCTGTGTACCAGCCTGTCACGTAAATTGCATCCTCTCCTGGCTGGGATTGTAGGGTAGAGGGTGAGGACATCTTTCAAAAGGACATCTTTTCGGACACCTGTAACCTTTGACTCAAAACGCTAGTGTGATACTGAGATATCAAGTCTAGAGTCAGAGCAGTAAAATAAATAACTGCTTTACAAGATCATCTGGCACGGAAATGTGTAAAAGTGGTAAAGATTGTGTAAACGCTTGACACAAATTACCCAGACCTTTGGTACCCTAAACTCCATGTTTTTTGTTCAGTATATCTCAGCTTTATCAAGGGAAATAATCAAACATATCTGAGTTTAACCCTTTCTTGACAGAAAAAAATGCCAGGATTATTACGCTACAATGGGATATGCTAGTGCCAATGAAAAAATAAATCTTACTAAGTTACATGTTTGTCTTGTTTTGTGCAATGAAAATCAATGCACCCTAACAAATGAAACACATTGTTACTGATATTTGGCACTCAGAAGAAAACAAAACTGTTTCAAATGCAAACTGTGAATAGCAACCAAACAGAGGACTCTCGCAAATTCTAAAAAGAACAAGTTACCAAGGACCCTTGAAGATAAAAAAATAAATAAAAAAAAAATAAAAAAAAAAATAGGCACCCGTATGAAGAGAGAAATGGGATAAAGAAAAAAGCATGTCTCACAAAACCTTCAAATAGATATTCCATGATACAGCAGAGCTGTAGAAAAACTACTCAAAACAAATGAAAATACTGCTTGACACAAAGGGAGGTGGATATATGGAATACATTTCCAGCAGTAGGGTTTAATGCTGTTGGAGTTCTCAGAATTGCCTGGGATACATATTAAGTCTAAGAACATGATCAAATGAACATTAAATGCTGAATGTCTTACAAGAGAAGATGATTGTAACCAAATAGGTTTCTACCAGATTCTGTAAGCTCGGGACTGTTATTATTTAGATAATGATGCAAAATGTATATGAGCCTTTTATTTGAAAATAACATGTTTACGCCTGGCAAAGTTACTTCTTTCTTGCGATTGTGCGCAAAGTAAAAAAAAAAACTCATACATCGTAAAATTAAAACAATGTCATGTTTTCCATGACGTGACTGAAATAGCTATTTAACAGACTTATTTAATTAATGTAAATGTATACGATACCAGAGAACAATGCATTATCAAAGAAAAAAATGTCTTTAAAAGTTGTGCTATAGATCGTAAAAGCTAAAAACTTGCATTAGGTCAAAGAAATATAAAGCTTGTTCAGATTTAGTAGATCTTACAAATAGAACTATATAAATGGTGTTTTTTTTTGCTTCACCATTTGTCAACTTTTGATGGAAAGACACTGTGATTGTGCCTTTTAAAAGTATGATCGTGCAATGCAGCGTTACCATATTTAACATTTCATACAGACAAAGGCCATCTTTTTATTTCCTAAAGTTGAAGTCTACAGAAAAGTAATGGTGAATGCATATTAAGGTAATATTGCTGTGATGTTTGAAACTTTCATTGTTATTCATAGGGTGACAGCAAAGGTTTGTGGGGGTACAAAAGGCAACTTATATATATCAAAGAAAAATGAATATAAAACCAGTATATAAAAATAGAGACACCTCCATACAAATTTTTGTGAGCATGATAAAATATGAGCACCTCCTTCTCTTCTTATTAAGAAAAAATGTTCCATATACTTCTTTCTTTTGAGTCTATTATTATTATAAGTTGAAATAACATTTTATCTATGAATTTAGAACCCATAAAGAGAGATTTTTAAGTAGGCCACCTGTGAACTAAAATAAAATGAGATAGTATCTGTAGAATCATGGCATTAAAATATGGACTAAGGCTTAGATCTTTTTGGTCTACGCTGAACCTCAGTCTTGCTTCTAGTGGTAGAAAGAAGATATAGATAAAAGAAATTGAGCAATGATTAAGAGCTTATATTGGCTCCCAGAGAACCCACTATTTTGAAAACTGAAAAAAATATCCATTTGATCAAGAGAAAAATATGCTAGGCAAATGAATCTCAAAGATTCAACCATTAAAACCTTTGCAACCTCAAGAATGGAAATAATGAGGCCTCGTAGTTCAGGTATCAAACGTGGATTGTGCAAACATTTACTGTGTATAAAAATGAATTTTATTTCATGACATCTATACAGAATGATGGATGTGTTTTACAGTATTCATAGGAACAAACATAAAGGAATTTTTCTAAAAAAAAAATATATCAGATAAATATGTTTTGAAATTGCATATGCTGTGTGATTACATTTATTATTTTCAATTGCATTGACAATCGGGATCTTCGACATTTTGGCACCGACGTATGAAACATTCTAGCAACGGGTAATTGAAATGCATTCTGTGTATATCCAACATACGCAATAGAAAAAAAAAAAAAGCTGAAAAAATATTTTCAACAAACAATAAGCATATGATGTTTCATAACTCTGTTAATGGTTCTGCACAAAATCTTTAAATGCTGTAATTATTTCAAAAGCGAAAATGCATTCTTGAACTAGTCTATTTTAGACCAGATCAGAGCCCCAGCTGAAAGGTCCCCCGAGACCTTGTGAACATGGTCATATTTTACATTATGCTGAAACTGAAAAAATCAAAACAATTTTGACAAAATGAGGAAAAAGGTTATCAAGGGATTGAGTATAATTATTGGCGAACAATAACAAAGTCATTTAATTACTTATGCATTCAACATTTCATGATGTACTGGACACGAGATAAAATATTTTCAGTCTCTGAGTTAGTTGAAAACATTTATGGGAGTCAGTCTCAAAACGGTAATATTTATGTTAATCATTTTTTTGAAACACATGTGTGTTGTATTTAAAATAATTACTTGCAAATGTTAATAAATATTTTGGTATAACAAAATACATTTATAATCTAGTGTAACGTTTCTTAACCTTTTTAACAGAGACCTAAATAATTCATATAGTATTATATTAGCCATAAAATTATTTAAGTGATCCATTCTTCCGTTGTAATCTAATATTCACTAAAACCAACTCCATCAAATATCTTCTCTAAGCTCTTCCCAATGTTAAAGACCACTCTAAACACCATAACTATTACAGTTCAGTGTTAAAGGATTGGACTGGAAGAATAAAAGATAGCTATTAATTCAAGAAATCTTGGAGATACACTATATTGTAAATTATACTATTTAAGTTTGGTTGCAAAGAGTTAATCTAATATCGCTACATAATTGATATCTTTCAATATGATTATTGTGTTGAGGTTATGTATAGGTGTGTGTACATATCCCATAGATAAGGTCAGTCTTTCATTGGTGTGGGATAGTGTATCTGATCACTTGCATTGATAGGTGTGATTATATGAAAGTTAGGTATGCTTTAATTTTTTTTCCTTGAATTAAGAATTTTCCAAATGTTAGAAAATGTGTATTTATGAGATTCATCATATAGAAAAAAAATACTTTTAGTTTATTCTTATGGTGTCCCATCACTGTCAACCATGTCACCAAAGATCTTTTATTTTTCAATATATTTCTTAATTGTATTAAATATTTGCTACTAAGTTCTCCCTTGAGGAATCTTCTTACTCCCTGATCCTAAAAAACTGCCCATTCATGTAGTCAAAATATCATGTTACTTAGGCATATGGTTTACTACAAATATTCCCTACCTAAAAAAATCAGAAGATACATTCTTCTAGTAACATTTGCCAGGGTCCTAATGGGATTAATGGAATCTCTTGCATCAGGAAGGTGGGATTTGTTGTACTTGCCTCAAGTATTTGTTTTGCCATCTCCGCCATTTCTCTGCTCTCTATACTAAATACATAAATTTGGCATGGCAGACAAAACTTTTCTCAACTAGCATTATCCATAAGCCAGGAAAGACTGGCAGCCCCAGGTTTACAAGCTAACTATTATGCCAGTCACTTAATACAGACTCTAGACTGGGCTAAAACAAAACCTCTAAACGGTCAGAAGAACGCAAAAAGAACAATATAGCACTAGGGGTACAAACTTGTATTTTTGGCTGTGAATGTTCAAACTCACTTTTTATACTATTGATTTTGAGTATTTTTCTTACAATTTTTGTGAATATTGCCTGTAAATAAAGATTGTCATTTTATGGATTGGAGTGCTCTGGTTACTGTATATATAAATCTTGAGTTTGGTCCAAAGTGGGAAATGGGGCCTTACTATTAAGCTGAAAAACATGCACTATGCACTCATTCCAGATGTTGTATTCTATCTTTTATGTTTATGCTTATTTTTACTTTTGTACCTCACTTGAATCTTGTTGTTATGTTATGATGTTCTATCTTATGTATCTTATTTAACTTTGGACATCTTCCAATTATACATGGATGATGCCTTTCACAAATAGATTGTGAATAATGGATGTGACTAACCAATATTGAATCACTATATGTGATAAGTTTTTATGCAGATATCACTTTAAGATCATGAAAAGCCATGAGTATCCACAGAGACGCCCCGGAACTCCATATATGGAAAACTATCACGGACTGCAATAAAGTAGATCAGAGACAGCTGATGGGGGAAAATTGATTCGAAAAAACAGCGGGAAGACCTATAAATGGAGGACAAAGTACCCAGAAGGTTTGAAGCATTTCATCACTCCTGAGGAACTCTGTCAAAACAGACGAAACGCGTAGAGTTATTTGAGTTATTTGCTGGACTTTTTATTTTTATTTGATTTGTTTTTATTTGATTTGATTTTATTTGATTTTATATATTTCTTTGTTATCTTGCCTGAGATTTCCACAAGGATTTCGTTCTCTGCATTGTCTGGACGACAGATTTGTATTGATGGGCCTTTTTACATCTTTTATGCTGTAAGTGCAACCATTAAAGCCAATTTATACTTTTTCAAACAGTGTTATACTATGCTATCTTTCATCTTTTGCATGTAATGTCCATCACTTCAACAACGAGAGATCCATGAGAATCTACATATTTTGATGGGCTTGAAAACAACCATAATCTTGTGAGTGTGATACATAAACAAGGGGCATTTCATTATATGAACGTTAATCCCCTATGAGCGTACTTTCTTTTGTATTTTTTAGGTATAGGTATATCTCGCTTTGTTTCTGTGTATATTGAGGATTAAGAGGAATCCTTTTGTTATACCTGACCAAACTAAGGGAAGTAATTATCCTTTTACATACCTTTCACATACTGCACCTGGGTGGTCTAAATTTGTATTTTCTTACTATTAAGCTGCCTTGAACCACTTCAGGGTTTATTAACACAATTGATTTTGTACAATTTTTTTCTTACTTGAAGTTGATTGAGTTTGTGTAAAGTGTGAAAGTGGTGCAGAAATAAAAACGTTGTGGTGTGTGGGATGGAGCAAAGTATAAGCATGTGTGTTAAAGTTCATGGTACAAAAGTACTAAAGTTGAAAAAATGACAGGTGGAAATGTGTTTTCTCCTTCTGCAATCAACTAACGGTATATATATGTCACGGGTGGCGGTACGGAAACCAGGAACCCTGAGTGCCTGATGAGAAGTTGGGAGTCTTCAGCGTGGAAGTGGACTATCAGGGCCTGGTGCAGGGCAACCACAGGCCCTCTGGTGTTGAGCACCAGCGTTTGTGCGGCCACATACCAAGACCCTGAATCAGCTTATGTGGATCCCAGGAATTAGGAGCAGGAATTAAGCAGACCTCCCAGGAGCTGAATAGGGAGGCTCTGCAGCAAGAATGTATCCAGTACAGAAACAAGCAAAGACTAAGATAGACACCAAACAAGAAAACAAGACAAAACTAGTAGAACCCAGAACCAGAGAAGGATAGGAAGCTAAACCCAGAACATGTACACAATACATAAGGGAACCATTGACTAAACAGGGGCAGGACAGGACTGTACATGGACTGGGATTACAAAATAAAACAAGACAAGATATAATAGGCAAAACAAGAGGAGACATAACTAAGCACTATATATGAAAAGTATGGGGATTTAGTTACATTATACGATCATGCATTGCATAAGCCTGCCACAACACCAATGTACCCCATATTCGGCAGGTCCTACACTGCCTAATGTTCGCTAAAAGAACCATACTAAACCACAATAGCACTTACCTGCCAGAAAGGGCAGAGACTTGAAACACTGCTGCAGGTCCACACTGAAACAAAAGGAAAATGGAAAACAAACGGGTGTGGCAACATAAAACAAACATATCAATGAATCCAGGAGACTGGGAATTCCAGGGACGGAATAATGGAATGAACCCAGAAAACCAAGCATAAGGAGAACCAGACATAGAATAGAAAACCAAAAAAACAAGAAAAACTAAACAAGAATTGTAAAAAGAGTACTGGATACCAGAAGCCAAAGCCAGACATCTCCGCAGAACATGGCATGATGTGACATAACTCCCCTCTTAAGGAGCAACCTCCGGGCATGACAAGCAGCTCTCAGGCAGAGACCAAGAAAGAAGCGAGGATCCAGCAACTAAGTCCTCAAGACTTACCGGAGGCAAGGATTCCCCGACACAGCAGGAAAGTAGTTTGCGGCTCACAATGCCATTCCGAACTACTTTACTTCCTTTGGAAAGGTCTCCTGAAAAGGAATCACCAGCCAGGACCGAGATCCACTCCAGAATAGGAGCACTGCCACGAAACAGGAACCAAGCATCACAAGAGAACACCTGAAGCAACCACCGTACAGCTTAGCAGATCGACCTCCTCCACAAAAAAAAATAAGGAAGCCATCTCTAGCAGACTGATCCAGATACAGGAACTCTTGCATACCGAATAACCAACAGGAACTAGAACAAGGAACCAAGCATCACAAGAGAACACCTGAAGCAACCACCGTACCGCTTAGCAGATCGACCTCCTCCACGACAAAAATAAGGAAGCCATCTCCAGCAGACTGGTCCAGATACAGGATCTCTTGCATGCAGAAGAACCAAGCATGACACGACACAGACAGAACAGGAAAGCTGCAAAGTCCACTCCACGAACTCCAAGTGCCTACGGCCATCTGTCACGGGTGGCGGTATGAAAAACAGGACCCAGACACTGTCCGGGTGGCAGAGCGAGGACCGGGACCCAGTATGCCTGATGTTCAGAGTAGGAGTCACAGTGCTAAAGTGGATTACAGGAATGGTGCAGGGCAACCACAGGCCCTCTGGTGTTGAGCACCAGCATTTGTGCGGCCACATACCAAGACCCTGAATCAGCTTATGTGGATCCCAGGAACTAGGAGCAGGAATTAAGCAGACCTCCCAGGAGCTGAATAGGGAGGCTCTGCAGCAAGAATGTATCCAGTACAGAAACAAGCAAAGACTAGGATAGACACCAAACAAGAAAACAAGACAAAACTAGTAGAACCCAGAACCAGAGAAGGATAGGAAGCTAAACCCAGAACACAATACATAAGGGAACCATTGACTAAACAGAGGCAGGACAGGACTGTACATGGACTGGGATTACAAAATAAAACAAGACAAGATATAATAGGCAAAACAGGAGGAGACATAACTAAGCACTATATAGGAAAAGTATGGGGATTTAGTTACATAATATGATCATACATTGCATAAGCCTGGCACAACGCCACTGTACCCCATATTCGGAAGGTCCTACACTGCCTAATGTTCGCTAAAAGAACCATACTAAACCACAATAGCACTTACCTGCCAGAAAGGGCAGAGACTTGAAACACTGCTGCAGGTCCAGACTGAAACAAAAGGAAAATGGAACACAAATGGGTGTGGCAACATAAAACAAACATAAATGAACCTAGGAGACTGTGAATTCCAGGGACGGAATAATGGAATGAACCCAGAAAACCCAGCATAAGGAAAACCAGACATAGAATAGAAAACCAAAAAACCAAGAAAAACTAAACAAGAATTGTAAAAAGAGTACTGGATACCAGAAGCCAAAGCCAGACATCTCTGCAGAACATGGCATGATGTGAAAATATATAAGCATGAAACCTCCACATCAGCTTGAGGTGTTACTGTGTGGCTTCTTCTGCACCCATACATGATATCCATGTCGCCTGTGTTCCCTACCATATGGGAGACTGTCATCAGGATTTCAGAAAGTAGCATTGGGGATCGATTTGGGGGTACAATTCATAATTCTTCGATTTGGTTAGATGAAAGAGTTGGGTAGCCACAATATACGGGAGTTTGTGATATGCGTCCCTGGTTTCACTGCAAAGAGTAATACATTTTTGTAGGTGGATACTATGTGTCGTAGTCATCGACACTTCAGGATGGTGCATGTGAAAGGCACATAGATAAATAGATCAGACATGAGTATGAGTAATAACCATGGGTATTGCAGATCAACAAATCATAGGGTCATGCGTTTCCCATTATGCTTTTGATAATGAGTTAGGTATCCTTGTATAAGAGGTAACTGCATGGCTGGGGTTGAGAAATGCATGGAGATGAGCTTACATCAGGAGGGTGCAGTGCCATTATCTTGGTTGCATTCAATGGGAATGGGGGGAGCAGGAGAGAAACATCTAGCCCCCTAAGCCCCTACAAATATATGAGTGATAGAGAAAGCCAAAAAGCATACACTGTAATACAGACACCGAACATTTTACCAGAGTGTAGTGTTTTTTTTGTTTTGTTTTTTTTTTCAAATGAGCAGATTCAGGCGCTGTTAGTTCATGATGTAAGTGAAGTATGACATAATCTGAAGAGGAGATTGGCACAAGCAAAGGGTCAGGGGAGAAACTCTGTTTGTATGGGCTCACGATCACAGCATTAATTGATCTAAAATTGTTAAATTGTCATCTCTAGTTCCATAACCAATGAACCAGCACCTCCACGTGTGCTTTAGCGAGGAGGATGAAGTGTAATGTGAAAACCAGGAGGGTGGTAAGAACATGGTAAATGAGGTCATCATGCGTTATGAGAGTAGAGATTATGATCAAGCATATTAACCTATGAAAAATGAGCCTATGACGCAGACCCGTTATAATAATAATATTTTTTTTTTACATTTTTGTGTGATCATATTAGAGCTACTATATATCCTGTATTTAATTTATTGCACTAAACTTGTACTGGTTTTCATGGATGAAATTATAAATAAATAAATGAAATCTAGACAAAGACAAAGCAAACAGACAGTAAAATGAAAAAGGTAGCGTCAGATGTAATAAATGTACTAAGTAGAGTAAAAATCTAGTTAACAAAATCCACAGTTATGTCAACTAAATAAAATGCAATAGGTTGTGCTAAAAATGACAGTAAAAAAAACTGGAATATAAATAGCAGAAATTACATTAAAAATATATAAATGTCCACAGTAATGTCCAATAGATAAAATGCAATAAAATATGCTAATCAATAAAATATCCAAATAAAACTTGCAAGGAGAAGGCAACCAAGTCCTGTCAGGAGGATTCTTCTATGGAAGTACTAAGTCAGGATTCAACTAATAGTGCTGTATGTAACCACAGAAAGTGGTTCTAGTAGATCTAAGGTCTATGTAGTCCTACTTACATTTAGTAGAGCTAAACCAGCTCTAGTATGGATAGCATACAGTGGTATAATCCCCAATTATAGGATACATGAAGTGACTTAATTTAGCAGATGTCACAGCAATATGAAGACCATAGAAATAAAAAGAAACAACAATAGTGCTCACTTTATATAAAAGACCAAGAGTATTAAATAGCATTTGCTTAGTCACATTTAGTTGAGCAGGCAAACCGCTCAATGAATAAGGCGTAAGTTTTATAATCTCCACCTTGGATTTCTGAGAGTAGTCCTCACTGGAACAGTAAAATTTGGTGTCAGGCAAACAAATACAATAAAATACTAAAACAATAGCAGTATTAAAGGAAAGTGGTACACTCACATTTGGATGTAGCCAACATATCTTTATTAAAATAGCTAAAAATATCCATCCATGCGTTTCACCACACAGGGCTTCATCAAGTGGAGATAAAAACAATGCAAACAATATGCAAATGTAAAAAAACAAGCAAACAAAGGTATACATTACAACACATAAACATAATAATGCAGCAATAGAAAATAAAGCTAAAAAAATGCAGAACAAAAGATAAACACAAATAACAAAATTACATAAAATACACAACAATTTTGACATGTATGTCAACCTAGTTTCCATAGTCTACATTTACAAATGTTAGGTTATACTAAGCCTTTCACAAGCTTCAATCCCATCTACCTTTTCATCTGTATACAACTGACTTTGGCGATTGGTCACCCCATAACAGATCATGTGGAATTAGTGGCGGTCAGCATCGACATGCTGTGTGTGATGACTCTGAGCCTGAAGACCTTCAACAATCTAGGGTCTTAAAGGGTTTCCCCAGTCACCATGACAAATTCTGATTTTAGAAGTGGCCATGATGTTAGAAATACGCATGTGCAGCATTTCAGGTTGAAATGCTACCTAGATGGATATATCTGTCATTTTGTACAGTGGGGTGTAATTACACCCCCTTCACACATGACTTAGTCAGCCTGAAACTCTGTTCTGGGCTGAATAATATTAATTCTCTGCAAAAATGATGTCCATCGTCAGTACGCTTGCAAAGGAAGTAACTTATTTCTTCACTTGCAGACCAACTTGCAGGAGGACTTGGCCTGGCACTGGATTCCACGTAAGTTTTACTCCTTTCATTGCAGCTATACTATTTTATTTTTTACAAAAGAAGGGGGGCTTAGTGCAAAGTGAACAACGTGCTTATATACCTAAAATTAAATATAAAAAAAAATAGGGTTGGAGTAGCCCTTTAAGTCAGGGCTGTCCAACCTGCGGCCCCCAGATGTTGCTGAACTACAACTCCCATGATTCCCTGGCTATATGTTTCATTGAAAGAATCATGGGAGTTGTAGTTCAGCAACATCTGGGGGGCCGCAGGTTGGACAGGCCTGCTTGAAGTTGCCCCTACTAGTTGTTACTGTGAGATGGGAATAGCAAGAGAGGTGGGGTAATGAGAGGGAAAATGATATTGCTGGAGAATATGTTGGACCTATATAAATGATGATGATAATAATATTTAAAAGAGATAAATCAGATGTTGTAACTGGAGAACAAGGGAGCAGAGAGGCAAAATCATGCAAGGGGGAGACAAAAAATACAACAGGACAAAGCATAAGAGGAAACAAACGCAAAATTGCAGCAATAAAAAATAGGTAGGAACGGAAAGTGAAGGTGTAAATGACAATGGAAGGGGGAGAAAAACCAAAGGATTGAGATGATTAAATGGAAGAGAAAGGGGAGTTGATGTCAATAGATGTGTGGACTAACAGTAAGATGACTTGGTACTTATGGCTCTGAAGGAAGGAGACCTGAACATTTATGATAAAAAGATCAAGAATAAAAGAACTGTGTTCTGAGAGATGTTATAATAGAAATGTATGTAGAATTGAGTATAGTAGACTGGGTACTGAAGAGATTGACAGTAAGAGTTTAGAGGTCTGAGGGCCGAATTAACTAAGGGTATGTCAGGATCGGGACAGGGATCCAACACGCAGAGTACAAACAGTAGAAAGGTACGTATACCGGGCCTTAGAATGGCCGGACTAACGTACAGAGAATAACAGAGAATAGTCAGAGACAAGCCGAGGTCGAGGGAACGAGAAGACAGGTAAGCGAGAGACAAGCCGGGTCAGAGGGATAACAGAGATAAGCAGAATAGTACAACAAGCCGGGTCAAAACCAAAGAGAATACTAGAATACAAGAGCACTGAGTGACTAGACAAGCTAGAACCACGACAGGGCAATGAGCTGACGAGAGAAGCAAGCTTAAATACCCTGAGTCCGGAGAGTAGACACGCCTCAGCTGGGTGCTGATTGGATAAAGCCAATAGAGTGGCAGGTCGCTCGGGATAGCGTCAAGACGTCACGTATCGGGCGTCATGTTAGAAAAGGAAGCGGATCCCTTGCGGCCAGCGTTAGAATGACTGGATGGACCGCGAGGAACGGGAGATATGGCGTGTCTAGACGGATAAACAACTAAGTCTCTACCCTTCTCAAAGGTAGAGACCTCAGGTGCCCTGACAGTACCCCCCCTCTCAGATACGCCCACCGGGCGGAAGGAACCGGGACGAGATGGGAAGCGGGAGTTAAACGCCCTGCGGAGACGAGGAGCATGGACGTCCTCCTGAGGTACCCAGCTCCTCTCCTCGGGACCATATCCCTTCCAGTTGACCAGATACTGTAATCTTCCCCGGGAAAATCGGGAATTGATAATGGAGTTGACCTCGTACTCCTCCTGACCGTCCACCTGAACCGAACGAGGTGAGGAAACCGTAGAGGAGAATCTGTTGCAAATCAGTGGTTTCAGCAAAGACACATGAAAGGAGTTGGGAATGCGTAAGGCCGACGGCAGAGCTAGGCGATACGCAACCGGGTTGATACGAGACAAAATTCTGTAAGGACCTATGTACCGAGGCGCAAATTTCATAGAGGGAACTTTTAAACGAATGTTCTTAGTACTCAGCCATACTCTATCCCCAGGAACAAAAACTGGAGCCGCCCTTCTGTGTTTATCAGCGTGTTTTTTGAACAACATAGAATTATGCAGAAGAATTTGACGAGTCTGATCCCACAACTTCTTCAGATTGGCGACATGATCATCAACCGACGGTACTCCTTGGGAAGAAGAGACCGAAGGAAAAATGGAGGGATGAAAGCCATAGTTCATGAAGAAGGGGCTGGAACGAGTAGAATCACACACGAGATTATTGTGTGCGAACTCTGCCCAAGGAATCAAACCGACCCAATCATCCTGGTGTTCGGAAACAAAGCAGCGCAGATATTGTTCGATCTTTTGATTAGTACGCTCAGCGGCTCCGTTAGACTGAGGGTGATATGCAGAGGAAAAGTTCAATTTGATACCTAATTGAGAACAGAAGGATCTCCAGAATCGTGAGACAAATTGAGAGCCTCTATCAGAAACGATTTCAGAAGGTATCCCATGTAAGCGAAAAACTTCTCTCGCAAAAATCTCCGCCAATTCAGGAGACGTGGGGAGTTTAGGCAACGGGACAAAATGAGCCATCTTAGTGAACCTATCCACCACCGTGAGAATAACAGTCTGTCTCTTGGAAGCAGGTAAATCCACAATAAAGTCCATGGCCAAACAGGACCATGGTTTTTCAGGAATGTCCAAGGGGAGCAACAAACCACAAGGAGATGCGTGAGGCTGTTTAGTCCTGGTACAAGTCTCGCAAGCTCCGACAAACTCCTTAATATCCTTTCGTAAGGAAGGCCACCAGAAATCCTTGGAGATCAGGGAATAAGTCTTGCGAATGCCAGGATGACCAGCCACCTTGCTTTCGTGGAAACACTGTAAGAGCTCCAGTTGGAGTTCAGGAGGAACACATTTTCTTCCCTCAGGAGTCTGTCCAGGTGCCAGATGCTGTAAGTTCAAGATCTGGGCAAGCAACGGAGAATGGATTTTGAGACTTGTGTTAGCAATAATATTGCATTGGGGTACTATAGAGGACAGAACCGGTTCAGAAGAAGCCAAAGGTTCATATTGGCGAGATAGAGCATCGGCTTTAGAATTCTTTGAACCAGGCCTATAAGTAAGAACGTAGTTGAAATGGGTGAGGAATAACGACCAACGAGCTTGCCTGGAAGACAATCGCTTGGCCTCTCCAATATAGGACAAGTTCTTGTGATCCGTTAAAATAGTAACAGGATGTAATGTCCCTTCCAATAAATGTCTCCATTCTTTTAAAGCCTTGATAACAGCTAGTAGTTCTCTGTCACCAATGTCATATCTGCTCTCAGCACCAGACAATTTTTTAGAAAAAAATCCACATGGATGTAATGGTTTATCCACACCTAGCCTTTGGGATAGGATAGCACCTACGCCAGTCTCCGAGGCGTCTACCTCAAGTAGGAAAGGAAGAGTGGTATTAGGGTGAACTAAAATTGGGGCGGAAGCAAAAAGCTCCTTGAGAGTTTTGAAAGCAAGGAGAGCTTCCGTGGACCAATTCTTAGTATCAACCCCCTGTTTGGTCATATTGGTGATGGGCGCAATAATAGAAGAATAACCCTTAATAAAGCGCCTATAGTAATTGGAGAACCCAATAAATCTCTGAACGGCCTTGAGACCCTTGGGTAGAGGCCAATCCAGAATGGACTGGAGTTTATCCGGGTCCATCTTAAATCCCTCCCCAGAGATCACATAACCGAGGAAATTTACTTGGGATTGATCGAAACTACATTTCTCCAATTTGCAGTACAGACCATTTTGAAGAAGTTTGTGCAAAACCCTTCTGACCTGTTCGTGGTGAGTCTCAATCTCTCTAGAATGTATGAGTATATCGTCCAGGTATACAATAACACACTCCTGCTGAAATTCCCTAAGAACCTCATTTATCAGATCCTGGAATACAGCCGGTGCATTACATAACCCAAAAGGCATAACTGTATATTCATAGTGACCGTAACGAGTATTGAACGTCGTCATCCACTCATGTCCCTGCTGGACTCTCACCAAGTTATATGCCCCTCTGAGATCTAACTTGGTAAAAATAGTAGAACCCTTTAAACGATCAAAGAGTTCGGTAATCAAAGGAATGGGATAAGCATTCCTAATGGTTATCTTGTTCAAACCTCGATAATCAATACAAGGCCTAAGTGAACCATCCTTCTTTTTAACAAAAAAAAATCCAACCCCGGCAGGGGAGGAGGACCTCCTAATGAACCCCTTGTCTAAATTCTCGTGAATATACTCCTCTAGAACAGAATTCTCTTTAGTAGATATGGGTATACATGACCCCTGGGAGGCATGGTACCAGGGAGTAGGTTAATCTTGCAATCAAAGGATCTGTGTGGAGGTAAGGTATCGGCTCTCCTTTTATCAAATACTGCCTTTAAATCCAGGTACTGAGGCGGTATTTGAGTCTCTGTAGGATTAGAGGAGTTAGCCGACGTGTTCGCCAGGCAAAGGGGCGAGACCTTCCGTAAACATTTCTCTTGACAATTCTGACCCCATGAGATTATCTCCCCTAACTCCCAATTAATGATAGGATTATGTCTCTTCAACCAGGAGTACCCCAGGACTATGGGAATAGAAGGAGAGGAAATGATCAACAGGGATAGGTCTTCCTCATGCAAGATACCAACAGTTAAATTAATAGGTATGGTCTCACGGAAAATAACAGGCTCAAGTAAAGGTCTACCATCTATGGCCTCAACGGCCAGAGGTGTCTCCCTTAACTGGGATGGGATAGTATGCTTGTTAACAAAAACTTGATCGATAAAGCTCTCAGCAGCTCCAGAATCAATCAAAGCCATGGTTTTTACTACTCCCTTCTCCCAAGTCAAAGAAACGGGTAGCAGAAGCCTGTGATCTTTATAATTGTGAACAGAGGACAAAATAGATACACCCAAGGCCTGTCCTCTAGAGAAACTTAGGTGCGAGCGTTTCCCGAACGATTGGGACAATTTAGGCGTAGATGACCTCTGTCACCACAGTACATACATAAACCCTCCCTTCTCCTGTACTGTCTCTCCTCCTCTGTGAGGTGAGTATTCCCTATCTGCATAGGCTCAGGGAAACGTGAGGTTTCGATCTCAGAATTTCGAAATGCAGGAGCTAGTTTAAAGGAGGGTCTACGAGTCCTATCTCGAGTGTTCTGCCTCTCTCTTAAGCGTTCATCAATGCGAGAGATAAAAGAAATTAAATCCTCCAAATTCTCAGGGAGCTCTCTAGTAGCGACTTCGTCAAGGATTACATCTGATAACCCATTTAAAAATACATCTATATAAGCCTGTTCGTTCCACTTAACCTCTGCCGCCAAGGATCTGAACTCTAGTGCATAATCCACAAGTGTTCGATTTTCCTGTCTAAGGCGCAACAGTAATCTAGCTGCATTGACCCTCCTACCAGGGGGGTCAAAAGTTCTTTTAAAAGCAGCTACAAAGGCATTATAGTTATAGACTAACGGGTTATCATTCTCCCATAAAGGATTAGCCCATCGCAGAGCCTTCTCAATGAGTAACGTAACAATAAATCCAACCTTCGCTCTATCTGTAGGATAGGAGCGGGGTTGTAATTCGAAATGGATGCTGATCTGGTTCAAAAAGCCACGACACTTCTCAGGAGAACCGCCATAACGTACTGGTGGAGTAATACGAGAAGAAGCACCAACAGTAGCTACTTCTAGACCTGAACTTACAGGAGAGATCGAAGGAGTACGTGTCTCCTCTGGTGGGTTACTAGCACGAGACAATAGCGCCTGTAGTGCTAGGGCCATCTGATCCATCCTGTGTTCCATGGCATCAAACCTGGGGTCGGAAGAACCAAGCTGACTGTTTGTACCTGCAGGATCCATTGGCCCTGTCGTAATGTCAGGATCGGGACAGGGATCCAACACGCAGAGTACAAACAGTAGAAAGGTACGTATACCGGGCCTTAGAATGGCCGGACTAACGTACAGAGAATAACAGAGAATAGTCAGAGACAAGCCGAGGTCGAGGGAACGAGAAGACAGGTAAGCGAGAGACAAGCCGGGTCAGAGGGATAACAGAGATAAGCAGAATAGTACAACAAGCCGGGTCAAAACCAAAGAGAATACTAGAATACAAGAGCACTGAGTGACTAGACAAGCTAGAACCACGACAGGGCAATGAGCTGACGAGAGAAGCAAGCTTAAATACCCTGAGTCCGGAGAGTAGACACGCCTCAGCTGGGTGCTGATTGGATAAAGCCAATAGAGTGGCAGGTCGCTCGGGATAGCGTCAAGACGTCACGTATCGGGCGTCATGTTAGAAAAGGAAGCGGATCCCTTGCGGCCAGCGTTAGAATGACTGGATGGACCGCGAGGAACGGGAGATATGGCGTGTCTAGACGGATAAACAACTAAGTCTCTACCCTTCTCAAAGGTAGAGACCTCAGGTGCCCTGACAGGGTAACAGGTTAAGGGAATTGAGGATAACTGAGTTTAAGAATCTAGGTTACATGATTTGCAGGATTAAAGGGAATCTCCAGTGCCAGGAAAACAATCCGTTTTCCTGGCACTGGAGGTACCCTCTCCCTCCCACCCCCTAATCCCCGGTTACTGAAGGGATGAAAACCCCTTCAGTCACTTACCTGAGGCAGTGACGATGTCCCTCGTCTCTGTCTCAACCTCTGTGCCGCTCCTCCTACTGTCTCCATCAGCCGGTGGGCAAGACTTATCCCGCCCACCGACCAAGGAGACCTAATGCGCATGCGCGGCAATGCCGCGCATGCACATTAGCGCTCCCCATAGGAAAGCATTGAAAAAGATTTTCAATGCTTTCCTATGAGGAAATGAGCGACGCTGGAGGTCCTCACACAGCGTGAGGACATCCAGCGGCGCTCTAGCAAAGAAAATCTTTGCTATGATTCAGGAAGTGACCTCTAGTGTCTGTCTAGTAGACAGCCACTAGAGGTGAAGTTAACCCTGCAAGGTAATTATTGCAGTTTCTAAAAAAACTGCAATAATTACAGTTGCAGGGTTAAGAGTAGTGGGAGTTGGCACCCAGACCACTCCAATGAGCAGAAGTGGTCTGGGTGCCTGGAGTGTCCCTTTAAGGAAATGAGGTAAGAAATACGCAAATGGCTGATAAAATTGAAATGGATGATAATGGAAGGTTGATAAACAAATGTTCTAAAAATAATTGTAATCCCAAACTTTCTTTCTGAGTTGTAAAAAAGGACGTCTTACTAATATTATGAAACAAATAACAAATGTAGATACATATAAGCAAAACCACATATGAGTAAAGGAGTAAAGTATGTTTTGCTTGTATGTATGTCAGTGCATATCTATATATCTTTCTATTTATCTATCTATCTATCTATCTATCTACCGTCTGTCTGTCTATCAATCTATTTATCTATCGCTTTAGCATGCCATTACCAGTACCTTAAATCACATTAAACTGAAAGCAGCAGAATAAATAAATGAATAAACTGTATCACACACAAAAGGTATAGACATATGTTAATGTTCTTCTAGGTGTGCACATGCTAAATGAGAACAGTAGTGCAACCAGTCATTGCTGCTAAATCAGTTTAATTCCTCATTTCCTGAAGTAAAAACAGGCCAAGTAAGCAAAAATCTTTTGCATAGCAATGTTCTAATGTAATCCCACTTCAAATAGTCCTTTAATTGGATATGACCTTGACATCAGTGATTTTCCTTTCCAAGTAATACACGTTCATTATGTTAATTATTTTGACCTCTGAACAACCTTAAGGTGGATCTTAAACAAGTGGAGTTTGTGTTGCCTTAGCCAATATTCCAAAGAGAATTTCATTAATACAGAAACTTGATATGTGGTGATTGTTACTAATTATGTAGCCTCTCGGAAAACTATTTTTTACTTTTTTTCCCCCCAAGACCCTAGTCTATTGTAAATCTCTATACGTCATAATATAGATAACACAGTAAATGGCATGTATCTGACCAATATCCAGAGCTATTTATGATTATCTCATTTTTTTTCCCTGGTAACAATTTACCTTGGTACTCTAAATGTGCCTTTTTAATGCATGTTTTTTTTTATTATTGTTGTAGGCAGCCCTGCCACTCATATCAATATCAATTTCAGAGTATTTGAGGAGAGAAATCTACTAGTGCCTTGATAATGCACAACCATGCCTCCTGTTTTCTGTGCCATTTACTACCAGTTGTTGTCTGCAAGCATAGCTTATTCCAGCTCACATAGTAAATTATAGAGATCACGTCCAATGGCAGTCACATGCAGGTATAGCAAAATGCCTAATGGGCTCCATCTCCTCACCTCCTTTCCAGGTGGTAATATCAGAACCCCCCACCCTCCGTCAAGGTTCCCCCTCTTTTATTATTATTAGAACTCCCACCCACAGGCCTTGAGTGTGGGCACAGATGAGACACTGTGTCCCCTACTGCATTATTGTTAAATTAGAGCCCCACTGTGTTGGCGATATATACATGTTAATAATAATTTATGTGTTTTGATTTTAGTGAATATAACTTTAGTCTTAATTGACCTGCGGAAGCCTGATCCTCATGTTGTTTTAAATAAACATGGTAGGCCTAATAAACACTTCAACTGTTTGAAATAGTTTGGTGTCTGAAATCCAAGGGCATGGGGTCCAACATCCACCCTAAACGATTTACTCGCCGTTTATCAGAGAGGCTTGGTTCTCGGCAGCCTTTAGCCTGGCTTCCAATAAAGAAATAGCAAAGGCAGAGATATGCTCTGCTTCATGGTATACCAGGGGTAACAGGCAGTAATAGGCTGAGAACATGAACTAAGTGATCTGAACCAATCAATGCCCCCAATAAATAGTATAAATGAATCCACCTCTTTTATGTCACAATTGACGGCTGGGTGAATAAACCATTTAGCAGTGATGTGGGACCTGGAGTCCATGGACTGTGGGTCTATAATTACTTTAATCAGTTAAAGTTGTTATGGTGCCTACAGAGTTCCTTTAAGGAGGCTGAAACCTGGCTAGTTTGTTAATGGGACATAAGTTTAAAGTCTATGGTACTTGTTAATGGAAAATATAAAGAATGAAATGCAATTTGGTTTATAAACCTCTTAGATCATCATTATTTTACAATGTATTTCATTTTATCTTATTGTATGTGTAAATTTATATTTTATAGGATGTTAGATATGGGTCAAATGGGACATATACACTGCATATAGTTATATAGTTTCTATCACCCTGCTTTGTTTTTTACTTGATTACATTCTATATTGAGATTTACATGCGTCATTGTTGAAGTAAGAGTTAATCTCTGGTCGAGGTAGTGGAGCAGGTTCATTACACTTCATTTCATCTGATCAATAAGCTGTTGGAACTGATCCCACTCCCGTTTGGGAAGTGACAAAGTGAGCTATAGATCTTCATGCTCTATTTAAACTGCAGAACCTGTGGCTGCCATTAAAAGACTTTCATGAACGTTCAGAGATTTGGGGACAAAACACATTAGGCAAGTAAATTAGTAAAACCAAAAGCTGCTCTCTCCCACTTCATGTCTACGTCATGTCCCTCTTTGTCCTTAGTGGAACTCTTTTTGACTCCTTGGCCATTTCTCTGGCATGTGGGATTCCCATAGACCCTTGGAATACTAAGATGTGTTACTGTTCTATGCCACATTTTAAAAGGAAATGTTATTGAGTATTTATTTATTATTTTATCCACTTTATTTTTAAATAATTGTTTCATGCGATCAGGCATTATTTTAAATTCTATACTGTATGTTTTGGACATTTTACTAGGTTTAAAGCTTAAACAGGGTCCATTAACCCCTTAAGGACCAAACTTCTGTAATAAAAGGGAATCATGACATGTCACACATGTCATGTGTCCTTAAGGGGTTAAAGGAGAAGAAGGGCCGAAATAGGGGGGGAAACAAATAAAAGAAAAAAAGGAAACCCTATCTTTATTAAATCTAAGAAAATGTGTGAAATAGATCAACAGACCAGGAATGGGATAATCTAAAATGCTGTTGGGATATAAAGTGATTAGCTCCCAAAAAAAAAAAAAAAAAAGGGGGAGGATAATACTGATCACATATAAAAGCAGCAACCCCAATAATTGAATACAGAGATAAATAGGTAGGTTACCGAGGTATACACAATAATGGATAAAGGGAGGTATTCATACAACAATCTCCAAAATGAAGAGTGGATCCACAGTCATTAACACTTAAACAAGCAGAACTGCAAAATAAAGCAGAGAACAAAAAGGGGAAAGGGGAAAGGGGAAAATAATCCCTAATAGAAAACCTCCTAATTTCCCTAAGCTACCTCAGCACCATAGTAAAATCTATTAGTGCCTACCTAATTCACTAGCTCTAATCACTGAATTGGATCCTCATTAAAGCAAAAATTGTATAAATATGCTGCCCATAAGTGCAAAAAGGGAAGGGAAACAAATAGCCCATTGCACGTTTTGTCATGTCAGCACGCCATCATCAGGGGAATTATCTGCTCCTTTAGGCCCTTCTTCTTCTCTTAGGGGCTCTATTTAGGCTTTATACAGTTTGAGGGTTATCCCCTATCTGAGGGAGCACGACAGTAGGTGACCTTTGGGGCAACCATCCATCAACCCTTTACCTATCCCTGGACTGGGGGACGGTTTCCACTTTTTGTTATTCTTTTCTCAATTTACTAGGTTTGTACATTTTTTTATTTAAAAAAATTAGAGTCTCACAATACTGTCTCATAATCTTGCACAATGACAGCTGCATACACATATGGCCACACATACACACTGACACACACAAATACACACATATAATTTACATATTTTGCCACCCTCCTGTTTCCATACCTTTTGGGTGCCATAGGATGGCTTCCCTGGGGACCACTGGCTGCAGCAGGTGCTACACTGAGGCTACTGGGAGTCAGATGTCCCTCCAGCCTCTATCCCCCTCCTTTTTCTGCATCCTCTTCTGTCTCCTTGTACAACTCTCTGTTCTCAGGGAGGAAATGACCTGAACTAATTTCCTACCAGCAGCACAGCCAACCTGCCAATCTGATAGGGCCAAGTCCCAGCACCTCCCCTGGCCCCTAAACCGGCAGTAGTTCCACCGCTGACAAAGTCAGTAGGGCAGAAAGGCCAGATTACATGGCTATTAACTTCAGACTCTTATAAGTAAAGTTTCAATGGGATGGCAAGTATCATTAGCAGAAATATGCCTTGGTACATCCCATATTATGTGAAGTGTCGGATATCCCATACCCCTTATAAAAAGGGGCTCAGTCATAATTACATTTTGGTATTTTGTTCCGGTCACTAAAATATGTAAGCAAGGCCAGTGTCTTCCTTAACCTTTTCCTAGAATGGCTGATGGTTTTTATTACTATATATAGCATGGATCTAATGTAGTCAGTGTCCACAAACTCTCATCGTGTGCCCATGCAATAACTTTGTTAAAATAATTCAATATTCAAATCTTAACTATGGACTTCAACAAAACCTGTTCACAACACACCCCATGTGTTGACTAAATCTGACAATTTTTTTGTTATAGGAGTATTAGCGAGACATTTGAATCCCACCTCCCAAAAGTATATAACCGGTGTTCATAGCAGAAGAAATTAAGAAATATAAAAAGAACCTTCAATTATCCTTTCATATTTTATTTTCTGCTTTAGTTTAACGCTTCACACATGTCATCATGGTCAATAGCTTCCTGCCAATGTTAAAAGCAAATTCTTTACAATAATATACTTTGCAACAAACAATGAGTAAATGAAAGGCACTGTTAGCAGGCATTTTTTTTCGTAAATGCTTTTAGAATGTTAATTATAAATCCAATTTTTACCACCTCCTCTTGCCAGATGAATGCTTTCGATATCTAATGACAACGCTTGGGACATAGCGTCTCTCTGACACATTTTAACATTGTATAATTTAATTAATCTTGTAAAACCTTACACATTTGTACCGACCATGATAATGAAATAGGTATTATATATCTCAGACAAGGACTGACATAGCTGAAATGCTTTGGTTAGATTTATGTCAATATGACCTTGCACAATTTTCTAAAGACCCCTGAAGTGGAGTAACTGGAACTGGGTAATGTGTGGATGGATCAAGTTCTTTATAAAGGTCCATCACAGCCAGGACTGAAACGTTGGATATTACATGTTGTACATTTTAAATAGACACGTGAGTGCTCCTTTATGTATGTAGTATTTTTTTTACAAATTGCATATGGCACCCAGACATTTGTAGTTAGGAGTTCGACAGCACCTGCTATATAACAGTATTTCATTTTGTCAAATATATATGTTAGTGAAAAAGATGCAGAGGATTAAAAGTCTATTGACATACACACAGAAACACACTAAAATGCGCATTAACCCCTTAAGGACACATCACATGTGTGACATGTCATGATTCCCTTTTGTTCCAGAAGTTTGGTCCTTTAGGGGTTAAAGGGACACTAAAGACACCAAAAGCACTTTAGCTTGCTGAAGTGCTTCACAAAAAGTACAGAGTTCAACAGAACTTATTTCTGAATGAATAAAGGTATTCTGGCTTATTTTACACTTTTATTAGAGTGTGCCATCTTACTCTTTTTTTCTACATTTTACCATCACAGCTATTGTATTTTATCTCATACTGCCTGGCACCTGACTTTTTTCTCCAGTGAGTATTACTCTCAAAACATCCTTAGTGGGGATTATACTACCCATTTAATCTTGTATTTTACTGGGTATTTTAGAACAATAAAAGTTTTTTGGCTACCTTACCGTACCAATCCTCTTTTTATTGCACTCTCTATGCACTTTAAACTTTTTTACTTATTCCTGGCATTTTAAACGTTCCTGGTTACTTTTACTTCCACTGGCAATTTTACTGTTCCAGTACTCCAAGAAATCCTAGGTGGGGATTATACCACCAACACCTATTCATAGAGCAGTACCTCTGCTCTATCTTTGTGAGTATTATTTTATCTTCTCTTTTACTCTCTTATCCCATCACAATTGAGAGCACTATTGTTGCTTTTTATCCTTCTATCTTGGAGCTTTGGATTTCCAGACGGTGCTGACGGACGTACTGCCGCTACATATCCCATAAGCGGGGATTATACCGCTGTATGCTATCCACACCAGAGCTGGCCATAGCTCCCTCAAATGTGAGTTCTTTATCTTTCTCTACCTATTGCACATTGAACCCCATCAAAATTGAGAGCACTACTGTTGCTTTCTACTTTCTTTTCCGAGTTTTGGACTACCAGACGGTGCTGACGGAGACCCCCTCCCTACATATCCCATAAGCGTGGAAAGCATGGAAATTTGCAATCTCTTGATGGCTACAGCAACCACAATCGGGTCAGTACCTGTGACCAGACATGTGACACCACTCTTATGGACTGGACTAAAGCTAGAGGCTGGTGGGATAACACTCAGAGACTGGCCCAGTAAAAATCCACCGAATAGACTGTGCTGTGTATCAGGCATAGGTTAGAAATCATCCCAGCACTAGGGCTCTGGCACCATTCTACTCTTGACCTCTAGGATCTCATGGGGCAGACATGTTTTCTGTTTCACTCTTGGTGGGCCTAAGTGGTCCTAATTTCTTGAAATCTGTTCAATCCTGTAGCCTGTATACATATCACCCAAGCGTCTTGTTTACCTCGCATTGTGTTTTTTCTATCCTTTCACCTTTCACAAAAGTGCGGATATACCCCACTACTGTTTAATTATTAACACTTTAAAAATGTGCACGGTTCTTCATGCCATACAGTTGTCTTTAAATGTGTGTTGAAACTCTGGCAATAGCTGTTGTGGCATTGCAAGCTTAAATGTAGCATGTATAATCTATGCACAAACAAAAATAAATATTTTTTTAATACAAAAAAAGAAAAAACAGGGTGAGGGGAAAGTTTGATAATGATGAGGTTTAATTATCAATTAAAAACGTATTGGAATGTTAAAAAAAAGCTAAAATCAGCATTAGGAGAGATCTATTTTTTGTTTTCTTTTTGTTTTTTTGGTTTGCTTCTTGACACAAGCTGATCATCAGAGCCAGGTGGATGTCAAAGAAACCCTTTTAAGCGAGCAAAGATTAAACACAGGTACACGAGATTCAAACAAAGTGGCAATCTTTACAGGAATTACGACAAGATGTCAAAGCCTCAGTTATGGTGAGGGGCTAGTTTATAAGTTCTTTTGATGAACACGATTGCTAGATTCCTGCTGGATAATGAACATCAGATAGATTTACTAAGGACCTTAAAGAAGCATTTGGATTTCCAAAACAATGCTGTGGAACAGAGGGTCAAATAAGTCAGAGAATCAGAAAGAAGACTTTCAGCTTTCATATTCTGTAAATTCCTACACTACTTTTGATATTTTTCAGAGTTTCTTACACATATATATGACATTTTCTTCCCTTTATTTCAACAAGTAGATGATGTTTTCTAACACTAGACTGTATGGATGATTATGCCATAATTATTCTCCATAAAAGACTGGACTCACTTGAGTATACATACATGATAGAATGTTGCTGTGAATCAATATATCACGAAGGGCACTCTATTCTATGCTAAAACTGTCGTAGATAACATAATGGGTGCTTTGTTACAAAATATAATTACACATTGCATATTCCTGCCATAGATGTTTATTTGTTCATATCTTGAAAGACATCCCATAGAACTGAAATATTGACATTGTAATTAACTATTTTGTGAGACGAGGAAATCTTTTCATTTCTGGATTATATTCTTCATGCAAGAATTATACATTTAGTAATTAGATGGACTACATAAAACATCTACCATGAGCCACAAGGAGGAAGAAATTCCCATACCCACACCTATATCTGCAGAAGATTGCCAATCTGAATCCCTGCCCTAAAATGGCATAACAAGTTGATCCTAGAAAAGCTAGCAGTCCTTGACCAGTGGACTACCAAAGATCACCGGTAAACTGCCATCAGGCAGCTGCAGTTAAAGAGGCACTGTCCACCCCAACCCACACCATCACAGAGACCAACAGGCCCATATATGCCACAGCATTAGAGGTCCTCCAAATGCTTGACTATAAGAACAGACTGAAAGAGAAATAATGCCCACAAGACTGGAAACCAAGATAAAGGCAACATGGAAAGAATTTAGGAAGCTGGATCAACTTCACAGAGGTGGAACGATCAAGGATAAATCCTGGCTACTGAGGAAATACAATGAGAGAAGTGGAAAGTGGAAACAGCTAAGCAAAGGCTGACAACACGGACAACCAGACTGAGCAGATACACAAGAGAAGCAGAAGCTAATAAATGCCCTGTTTACCAAAGAATCATCCAAGGTGTATGTACAGCTTAAGGGTAACAACATATCTACCAAAGACCCACCATGAGCAGAGACTGAACAGTACTGGAAGAACATCTTGGAAAAAGAAGCAGGTCACTGCATGCTCCTAGAAAAGGAACCAGTCACCATCACTGGTGAGAGATATCCAGAAAAGAGTAACCCACATGAAGAGTTGGACAGCCCCAAGACCAGATATGATTCACACCTACTGGATAAATAAATTAACAATGTTGGATGAACAAACTTAAAAAACTTTTTCTTAACTTTAAAAATATGTCCATCTTCGATTTTAGGAACAAATATACAATTGATGTTAACAATGTATTTAACACAGAGGTAATTAATTCCATTCAAACTATACCTCAGAATTTAAATCAACAAGATTTGTTTACAAAACTAGAGAAAGCCTTATCCACAGAAATCAAACTTAAATGGGAAAGTGCCACTTTTAAAAAATATATTGACGAGCAGATTACTCCCCGTGGTTTAAGACTCCTTAAATTACCCACTTCTTATCAAGATGATCTTGCATTTATGGAGGAATGGAATAGTAAATTAGAACTATGCACTTTTGGTTTGATGGAAGTGTTAATAATCAAGAAAAGCAAAAAAAATTAAATTTTAGACATTGAAATAAATGATCTTGGAGAGAAACTTTTACCATTTACTGAAACCAAGGCATACAAACAAAACTCCATACTAATCCAGAACAAAATCGAAAATTTGTTAGAAAAGCTACACTCAAAAGATTTTTTTATAAGTAAAAGTGACGAAACCCCTACTCTCCTCTCCTCATCACAAACAGATAATGGCCCCTTCGTAAATACACACCTCAGAGAAAAATCTAAATTTTACCCATCTCGTTGCAAATCTGCCCCCTTGATCTTATTTGAGAAACTTGTTCAAAAAGATCTTGAAAAAATGAAATACAAGAAATACGACTCTAATAATCTTACAAATGCTGAAAGGAAGGCTATCAAAGAATCACAAAAAGATAAAGAAATTATAATAAAACCAGCTGATAAAGGTGGTGGAGTAGTTATACAGTCTAGTAAAAATGTATATAGATGAAGCTCATAGACAATTGAAAGATACAAATGTATATGAAAAACTTACATCCGATCCCCCAAAAAACATACAAGCAATCTTATCCACTTTTTTAAACAAAGGATTACACCTACACATTCTAAACAAACAAGAATTTTATTTTTTAAATAAAGAATTTCCAATTACCCCTGTAATTTATTTCCTCCCCAAAATTCATAAAAATGAATATCACCCCCCAGGGAGACCAATTGTTTCTGGGATAGATTCTTGTCACGTTAAACATTTTTAAATAATTTTATTTGGAAATCTAATTTATATTAGTTACCTGTGACGTTCAGTCACTTTATACCATTATTCCCCATGATATTGGATGCCAAGCTGTAAAAGATATTCTAACTTCAGAAGCTAGAATACCTGCAACCCAAATTGATTTTATGATAGAAGGTATTAATATTATTTTAAAAAATAACTATTTTTAGTTTTTAGATTCTTTTTACTTACAAAAAAAGAGTACTACTATGGGGACTAGGTTTGCCCCAATTTATTTATGGCAGACTGGGAAACCCAAGCAATTTGGGGTAACCATATATGGCGGGCAAACCTAGTCTCATATTTTAGGTACATAGACAACCTTTTTTATCTGGGAGGGTACAGAAGATAATCATATTGCTTTTATTAACCATTTAAATATTAATATTAATAATATTAATATTAATTCTTACACACAAACACAGCAAGGAATATATTATTTTTTTAGACCTTAATATTTTTATTAAAGAAGGACAACTTCAAACAAAAACGTTTAAAAAAAAAAGGTGTGTTCAAATACGGCTATAGACAAATCGAGTTGCCATTATAAGCCCTGGCTAGAGAGTCCCCTAAGAGTCAATCCTTGTGACTCCGCAGGAATTGCTCTAAAATCAATGATTTTAATGAACAAGTAGATTTAAAAAAAAAAACAATTCATGGAAAAAAATTACTCAGATTTACTCAGATTTAAATGATACAATCAATACAGTAAAACAAAAAGAACGCAAAGACCTCTTGACTTACAAAAATAAAGAAAATAATGAATCCATATCCCTTCCGGTCATTTTTTATTTTGATAACAAAAGTAGTAATGTTAAAAAAATAATAAAAAAACATTGGCATATACTCAAACATGATGAGATACTCAATACCAACACATCCAAACATTGTTTTTAGAGGAGCACCTAATTTTAAATCAATTTTAACCACTAATTTTACTAAGAAATCCCCTACTAAGAATTTTTCTTCCTTTTTCCCTCAGACAAAAGTTTTTTTTAAATGTAAACAATGTATAGTATGTAGAACTACAGACTCTTCTGTTCCATCTAAAGTTACTCAATTTATGTCCAATATAACCAAAAAAGTGTAAAATATTAATGATTTTATTTGTTGCAATACGAAAATTTTTATTTATCTGCTTGAGTGCCCATGTGGCCTGCAATACGTGGGGATGACCACAAGGTGCTTAAAGATAAGACTGAGCGAACATTGCAGAAATATTAAAAATGGATTCCTGAATCACACAGTATCCAAACGTTTTATTATGCACAATAAAGACCCACACCTACTTAAATGTATTGGTATATAAAAATGCTCTATCTCTGGAGGAGATATAAAAAATATACTTGGAAAAACAGAAATGGAATGGGTGTATAATCTTAAGACCCTTATACCCCATGGTCTTAATGCAGACTTTGATTTGCACAACTTTTTATAACCATATATATAAAGTCTACATTAATTTGTCTTTTATCTTTACAATATCCCTTTAAGTCTTTTACAAAAGTCTTTTTTACTATCTAATAATTGATTTTAATGCTGTTTTTATTTTTATGTGGTATCCCTTTAAGCGTTTTATTCATGCCATTATTCTCTGTTGTTTTACAAAAGCCTTTTACAAAAGTCTTTAATAATTGTTTCTATGGTTGTTTTTATCTTTATGGGGTATTCCTTTTAAATGTTTTATTTTAAGCCATTAGTTTATGCTGTTTTAATACTTATTATCTAACTATTTACTTGCCATTCCTAATATGGCTTCCTATATCCCTTGCTTTTCCCTCCCCAAGATGGCTGAACATGTTCTTAATTGAGTAATTTAACTCCCTTTCGTTTTATTTACACGGCCTCTATTCACGGCCGTTTTTCACTACATTTCCCATGTGTCTGTGCGGTTCAACTTCCGAAATGCGGAAGTGCCGCAAGTCACGTGATCAACTTTAAACGTTTAATTTTATACTTCCCCACGCTCGTTTTCGCTAAAGTTATAGCCTGAATAGGTTGGGACACTAAAAAGAATTTAATCATAATATTCAATATGTGTTTTAAAATTGTCATTCATTTTAATTTAATTCAATCTTATTGGTTGGTACCATTTTTTTGGCGCCAAAATTCGAATCACTTATGTTCCTATATAATACCATTGTGCCAGGTAGTGAATGTTATTCCATTTGATAAAGTCTGTTTATGGAAATTTTATATTGTGTATTTTAAATATTATAGTATTTTGGTCATATGCTTGTGCCAATTATCCTTTTTAGATACACTATATTATTTTTATTCTATCCTGGCCTTTTATTATTATTATTTTATTTCACTTTTTTATTGGTTTTAATACCTGCCTGGAAGGTTCCTGCATCTAAAGAAATCCTAGGTGGGGATCAATCCACCTATGCTGATATCACAGAGCAGTCGGTCTGCTCTCCATTTGTAAGTACGTTTTAATTTAATCTATATTTACACTGTTATACAGTGAGCACTATTGGCTGTCTCCTTTCTTTTTCTGAGGATTGGACACCAGAGATGGATTATACCGCTGTACGCGCTTTACGCTAGAGCTGGATTAAAAGCTCTTGTAAATGTGAGTTCTCTACCATCATTACTTTTTACGCTCATATTTGAGCTATACATATTGCACTATTGTTTGTACCTTTTTTTTTTCCATATAAGTGGACACGTCATCATATCTGAAGATCCCAAGATCAGACGTAAGGACATACAAATTGGACTCTTTTTATTTGGACTTTGCCTACTTTTATTATCACTAATTATTATTTTTTATTCTGTATTTTGTGGCGCAGCCTTTTTTATTATTGTTCTATACCAATGTTGGATGAACAACTAGCAGCACAAATGAACAAGCCACTAGCAACAGGCTCACACTCTGACTGGCTAACACAAGGCAGAACAATACTAGTCATAAAGTACCATAACAAGGGAACAAAACCGAATATAACTACTGAATAACAGGTCAGATTTAAGGACATCCCTAGATGTATACACACAGGTTAATTAGAAGTTGATTTTTGTAAATATGCCACAATGCTCAGCAGGGTTACTCTGCAACCCTGCAGTTGATGTTACAGGTCCGGATGGAATGAAATTAAGAACATTGCCCTATAATACTAAGACATCTGTTAATATGTTATATTGTATTTACATTTTCTCTGTTTCCAAAGGCATTTAGTAAGTGATGGATTATTTTAATGTGTTATCTGTAATTTTTTGTGGAACCATAACAATAATACAATGTATAGAGAGGATATTCATTTTAATAATGTTTGCTCTACCTAGCAATGACATGGGAATTAAGTTCCATCTATCAATGTCTCCAGAGATGCAATTAGAAAAAGGTAGAATATTAAGAATCATACATTGTTTTAAATCGTACAGTAAAATAGATATTTCAGTTTTTCTGTGTATAAATTATTTGGGAAACTAGCTCTGAAGAAATTTGGTCTCAGGGTTTGCTACAATAACACCTACAGAAACAGTTCATTCCGATGCAATAATGTTTTATACAAACAATCTGCTCAAATTAAACATTATCCTGAATTCATATGGCCATGGATATGAAATAAAGAGCAGGCTAAACAGAAACTTTTCCTGAAGTTTTTCATAACAAATACTTAAAGGGACACTCTAACCAGGGCCAACTTAACATAGTGGTTAATAGAGCTGAAGCTCCAGGCCCATACCCATGACATGAGTCCATTAATTTAAAAAAAAAAATTATGTCTCACTATAAATTAGTTAAGATAAAGCTGACTTAATGCAAATGCTCTTGCTGCTTCGGTCTCTCAGTGTGGCATGTCAGTGTGGCATGTCCCCTTAATATTACACTCACTACATCTACATTTTCTCTGTCCCAGACTGCATACCATGAGTTACTGCCTGCTAGTAAGAAGGGAGGGAGAGGAGTGGACAATTTGTGCTGAGGCACATCAGGGAACTGTCCCCAATAAGCATAGAGACCACGCACCGGTTTGTAAAAATATTAATAAACTGGGCCTGTGGAGGACAACACCTGCTTAGAAGATAGATTGGACAGAAAGAAGATCCCAACTCGTCCAGTGGGTAGAGAGCAAGATTGTAGACCTAAAAAGGGTAGAGAGCAAGATTGTACCCTTAACAATAATTATGTAACTCTGGAATGTTATGGATGGTATGGGTGGTACGTAGCAAAGGAGAAGGGACAAATCTTGTACAAGGACAGGTCTGAATACCATGCCAGAGACCAAGTAAATATCTGAATTTGAAATGTATATGCAGATAGGTGCTACATATATATATATAAACTCTTAAAGTCGTTATGGGATTCTAACTTTTGTAAAACACAACTAAATAAATTATTAAATTTGCACATTCAGGGTAAATCATCAAATTTGCTGTGCCTTTTTTGTATTATTATTTAAATATCTGTATTACAGTTAGATATTTAGATATTGTTTTTTGAATTTTGCTTCTAAGATGCACTTTCAGAGATAAGTATATAACACTTATCTCCTGACTAAAGTATTCTAAATTGGAATCCAAGTCAAAGAATGCCTGCCAATGTACGGCTTGTCCCGCAGAACCAGTAGAATCAGAAATACGTAATTATAAACACCCCATAGATTGTAAAAGTAGCACTGAGATTCCCAAATGTGTTTCACTTAAGAGGTTGACTGTTTAATCTACCATTATTAGGACGTGCAGTGCACCTAACCCTCTAATTGCTAATTACTGGATCAAGTATTAAAGTACTTTAATGTAGTTGAAAACCCATTACTACTCGTAATTTGTAAACAATTCAATAGCAGTGTGTGCTTCCTGTAAACCACAAGAAAGCTCTATTTAAAATGAATTATAGTCTTAGAAAATACCAAGCTAGTGCTTCTGAATTCTGTTTTTAAATTATTTTAATGTGCAAATTTCAATGGAATATGAGTTTACAAAATATAATCTTTCTTTTAAAATGCATGTACGGAGTTTTTAGATCATAGAAAAACAGACTTCATTATAGCTCTTGCATTTTTGTACTTCTTTCTACCTTGTTAAATTATAGAAATGTGTATCTGTAATGGCCAATCAATGAATATTCATAGCTTTAGCATGGGATATTGGAGTAAGCATCAATAAAAGCCAAAATGAAGGCTTGTTATTTTTAACCATAATGAAGTAAAATAAAGCACTACAACAGAACTGTCTTGTGCAAAAATAAATTGGTTCATTAACTATAACCACATCAGTCGTTTGGCTTATTGTCGCCTAATTGGACAATGAATGAAAAAAAGTAGGAATATATCACAGGAGAAGAAGGCATGCACTGTATAATTACATCTATGTGAATGTAACTTTATTCCTAATAGAACTATCTGGTTCTTGGGTTATAGGAAAGAAAGCACAATTACATTCATTTCTTGAAAAGGGAAAAATGTATGCAAACTTAGTATTGCCCAAGTGTGTTTTACCTAAATTAGTACTGCGTATGTTTTCTGCAAGCAATTTCTTAAATGATGGGCTAAAAAATTCATGTTCCTGGTGTGCATTGAATCCGATGAGCCCCTGACATAGGAATAATTGATTATTAAGGGAAAATGTAATGACCATGCACCTGCTGATCCTGTTCACATGTGTGTTCTTCCCTGGATGGTAGGATAAAGATGTACAAAAGTTATTTACTAAAATAAGAATTTAAAGTCAATTTCAAGTTAATTTAAATTTTAAAGGGATACTATAGTGCTAGGAACACAGATCTATATGCCTAACACTATACTTCCCCCTGGTCCTGTCCCTCCCGACTCCCTCGCAACCACCTAGCTCCCGAGTAGATAAAGGGTTATAAAAAATAAAAAAAAATAGTTACTCATCCGATTCCAGCACAGATCTCCCTCAGTGCTGGGTCGGCGCTCCAGCTCCTCAGACGTCATCTGATGGGGGGACCTAATGTGCATGAATGGCACAAGCTTACTAGGCCCTCCCTATAGACAAGCAATGAATCAAGGTATCAGTGTGAGGATGTCCAGCATCTGTTAGGCGACCAAAAGTCCAGTAAAATCCCAGAAGCGCTAGTGGCTTTCTGATAAACAGACACTAGAGGCTGTCTTAGGCCTGCAACGTAAACATTGCAGTTTCTCTAAAACTGATTTACACCGCAGGACTAAGTGTTACAGGGACACTGCACCCAGGCCACTTCAATGAGCTGAAGTTATCTGGGTGTCTATAGTGTCCCTTTAAGGTCAAAATAGCTGGAATGTAAAAATTACCTAAGTCAGCTATGCTTTCAGTTTGAAACAAGAGAAAAGAGTAGGCGCTCAGTAACAAGTAGGGCAGCAACCCTATAAGGGAATCCCTCAGAAATCCTTAGAGTACAACAAGAATAAAAAAGAGAGAGATAAGGGCTGCGCCAAAAGACCTAATAACATTCAATGATCAAAATATGAGGGTAATCCAAAAAAAGAGTCTTAACTGGGATGATCTGGGTTGATCAGATAGTTCTATTCCATTTTGAAGAAGCCTGGTAAGGCGAAATGCATTGTGGATATTTTATATTGTGTATTTTATTCCATTAAAGATTTTTTAGGCACTTTATTTGTGCCAATCATCTTTTTATACACTTTATACTGTTTTTACTATTTTACCTGGCATTTTATCATCCTGGACTCCAAGTAATCCTAGGTGGGGATCATACCACAAACGTTATCATCAAGGAGCAGTGTGCCTGCTCCTCTCTTGTGAGTACCATTTTATATATATTTTAAATAACATTGTTTTATCCAGTGAGCACTATTGGTTGTCTCCTTTTACCCTTCTCTTTGAGTGTTGAACATACCCTTGATGGAGGAAGTCTACCGTATATCCCATAAGCGGGGCTTGTACCGCTGTACGCTCTTCACACTAGAGCTAGCTATAGCTCCAATATATGTGAGTTTATTTCCATCTTTTTATCATTTGTTATATTAGACTGGACATATTACACTATTTGGTTCTCTATATCTTTTATCTTTTCATATGAGTGGATCTGCCCGGGCAAGGACAGCGAGAACATTGTTGCTGACCAAGCACTTTATAGACTATCTGATATGAGTAAGATCATCCCAGTTAAGAGATTACCCTCATATTTTGATCATTGAATGATATTAGGTCTTTTGGCGCAGCCCTTATCTCTCTCTTTTTTATTCTTTCAGTTTGAAAGTCTGGCCTTAAATTTGAAATTTATTCTGAATTCACTTTAAATTCTCTCTGCAGTAAAAAAACTTTGTTAGAGTTTAAAGAAGCTGGAAAATAACTGCATAAGCTGACAATCTGCTAACGTTTACAATTGCTATTCTATATTTGACAATAGTGATGTCGCGAACATGAAATTTTCCGTTCGCGAATGGCGAACGCGAACTTCCGTAAATGTTCGCGAACGGGCGAACCCGGCGAACCGCCACAGACTTCAATAGGCAGGCGAATTTTAAAACCCACAGGGACTCTTTCTGGCCACAATAGTGATGGAAAAGTTGTTTCAAGGGGACTAACACCTGGACTGTGGCATGCCGGAGGGGGATCCATGGCAAAACTCCCATGGAAAATTGCATAGTTGATGGAGAGTCTGGTTTTAATCCATAAAGGGCATAAATCACCTAACATTGGTCTTTCAGTCAAATTTACTAATACTAAGTAAAGATTACTTAGTATTAGTAAATTATGCCCCTACTCGCTATACCGCTAGTAGGGGCATGTCTATTAAACAGTGAGCAGCCTGTTAAAAAAAACAAAAGTTCCCCATTCACTGTAAAAAAAAAAACAAAAGTTCCCCATTCCCGAGCCCCCTCCCGCGCTTTTAAACTAAAGGGACCAGTTGCCCCCCAAGCGGCGGTTGGGGGGTCCTATTGTAAAATAATGGGTGGGGGACCTATTGTCCTCCCCCCGGGCCCCCACCCCTGAGCGGCGGGTGGGGGCCCTAAATCAGAATAGGGGGGGACCTAATGTCCTCCCCCCGGGCCCCCATCCCTGAGCGGTGGGTGGGGGCCCTAAATCAGAATGGGGGGACCTAATGTCCTCCCCCCTGGCCCCCACCCCTGAGCGGTGGGTGGGGGCCTTACAGTAAAATAAGGGGGGGACCTAATGTCCTCCCCCCGGCCCCCACCCCTGAGCGGTGGGTGGGGGCCCTAAATACTAATAATAGGGGGACCTAATGTCCTCCCCCCTGGCCCCCACCCCTGAGCAGCGGGTTGGGGCCCTAAATACTTAAAAGGGAGGGACCTAAGGTCCTCCCCCCTGGTCCCCACCCCTGAGTGGTGGGTGGGGGCCCTAAATACTAATAAGGGGGGGACCTAATGTCCTCCCCCCTGGCCCCCACCCCTGAGCGGCGGCCCTAAATACCAATAGGGGGGGACCTATTGTCCTCCCCCCCCGGCCCCCACCCCTGAGCGGCGGGTGGGGGCCCTAAAAAAAGTAACCAGATTGTTATGAGTCAAATTACACAGCGTGGGAAAATTCCAAAGAACTTTCCCACGCTGTGTAAAATGACACAGAGCACTCTGATTAGTGGATTCCAAACCAACCAATCAGAGTGCTGTGACAGGTAAATGTCAGTTACCTGTCAGTCTCTTCATTTACCTGTCAGAGCACTCTGATTGGATGGCTTAAACCCACCAATCAGAGTGCTCTGATCATAATTGCAGGGCAGAGCAAGGCTTTATAAGCCTTCCCCCACCCTGCAGAGCGCAGTCTGCGCGGAGCCCTCCATGGGTGAAGATGGATTATTATTTTTTTTGCGCTCGTTTTTTTTTTTTTTTGCGTCGGTTATTATGGTTTTTTATTTGGCCTTTTTGGGGGCTGAAAAAAGAAGATTTTAGAAGAAAGAAAACATCCAATGGTAAGTTTTTTTTCTTTTTCTTTACAGGTTCTTAGTTAAAGGCCCCCCCCCTCATTATTTTTAGGGTGAGGGGGGTAGGTAGGGGGATACTATTTTTTTGGGGGGGGAGGGGGTGACTAGAGGTTTGGGGACCCCTAGTCACCTGGGGGGGACATTTTTTCTAGGGCCCCCACCCGCCGCTCAGGGGTGGGGGCCGGGGGAAGGACAGCAGGTCCCCCCTATTGGTATTTAGGGACCCCACCCGCCGCTCAGGGGTGGGGGCCAGGGGGGAGGACATTAGGTGTCGTCCCTCCCTTATTCTTGTTAAGGGCCCCCACCCACCGCTCAAGGGTGGGGGCCAGGGGGGAGGACATTAGGTCCCCCCCCCCAATTTTTATTTAGGGCCCCCACCGCCGCTCGGGGTGGGGGCCGGTGGGGAGGACAATAGGTCCTCCCCCGTATTTTACTTTAGGGCCCCCACCTGCTCAGGGAGGGGGGACCCTTTTTTTTTTTTTTTTTTTAACAGTGAGCAGCCACAGGCGCGGTATTGCGAGTAGGGGCACAATTTACTAATACTAAGTAATTTTTACTTAGTATTAGTAAATTTGGCTGAAAGACCAATTTAGGTCTTTCAGCCTTTTGGTAGATAACTCCCTAATACTGAGGGAATTAGGGAGTTATCTACCAAGCGCCTGCAACAAAAGTCCCGAAAAGTCCGTAAATGCGGGAGGGATAATGTATAATAAACACAGGTTACTGGCTATGGGAGGATAATGTATAAAAAACACAGGTTACTGGCTATGGGAGGGTTAATGTATAATAAACACAGGTTACTGGCTATGGGGGGTAATGTATAGTAAACACAGGTTACTGGCTATGGGGGGGTAATGTATAATAAACACAGGTTACTGGCTATGGAAGGATAATGTATAATAAACACAGGTTACTGGCTATGGGAGGATAATGTATAATAAACACAGGTTACTGGCTATCGGGGGATAATGTATAATAAACACAGGTTACTGGTTGTGGGGGGATAATGTATAATAAACACAGGTTACTGGTTGTGGGGGATAATGTATAATAAACACAGGTTACTGGTTGTGGGGGGATAATGTATAATAAACACAGATTACTGGCTCTGGGAGGATAATGTATAATAAACACAGGTTACTGGCTATGGGGGGGATAATGTACAATAAACACAGGTTACTGGCTATGGGGGGATAATGTATAATAAGCACAGGTTACTGGTTGTGGGGGGATAATGTATAATAAACACAGGTTACTGGTTGTGGGGGATAATGTATAATAAACACAGGTTACTGGCTATGGGGGAGATAATGTATAATAAGCACAGGTTACTGGCTATGGGGGGTAATGTATAATAAACACAGGTTACTGGCTATGGGGGGATAATGTATAATAAACACAGGTTACTGGTTGTGGGGGGATAATGTATAATAAACACAGGTTACTGGTTGTGGGGGGATAATGTATAATAAACACAGGTTACTGGCTATGGGGGGATAATGTATAATAAACACAGGTTACTGGCTATGGGGGATAATGTATAATAAACACAGGTTACTGGCTATGGGGGGATAATGTCTAATAAACACAGGTTACTGGCTATGGGGGAGATAATGTATAATAAGCACAGGTTACTGGCTGTGGGGGGATAATGTATAATAAACACAGGTTACTGGCTATGGGGGAGATAATGTATAATAAGCACAGGTTACTGGCTATGGGGGGGGGGTAATGTATAATAAACACAGGTTACTGGCTATGGGAGGATAATGTATAATAAACACAGGTTACTGGCTATGGGGGGATAATGTATAATAAACACAGGTTACTGGCTATGGGGGGATAATGTATAATAAACACAGGTTACTGGCTATGGGGGATAATGTATAATAAACACAGGTTACTGGCTATGGAGGATAATGTATAATAAACAAAAACAAAAAGCAAAAGTAATACAAAAAAAAATGAATGCAGCTTCAGAATTAATCTAAATTGTATGCTGTCTAGGAGGTGGAAGGGTCTGGGAGGGAGGGTCTGCTGCTGATTGGCTGGAATGTGTCTGCTGACTGTGAGGTACAGGGTCAAAGTTTACTCAATGATGACAAATAGATGGCGGACCGAACATCGCATATGTTCGCCGTCCGCGGTGAACGCGAACACACTATGTTCGCCAGGAACTATTCGCCAGCGAACCGTTCGGGACATCCCTATTTGACAATCAATTCTTACATGTTTATTCACTAAAATAATTATAAAAAGAGAATTCAAAATGAATTTCAAATTTAAGGCCAAAATAGCCAAGTCGGGCTTTATCAAAGTCAGAGATATGTTTCCAGTTTTGCTACTTTAGCCTGAATTTTAAATTAACTTTGAAGTTTCAATTTAGTGATTAGCCCTATTAGTTTTTCATATTGTGTAGAAGCTATAGTTTTGCTTATTATCTTTATTTTGTAAAGCATGCAAGGCAAGTTAAAAATAAACAAGAGTGTACTAATAGAAACAAAAAACATTGTAATACATTTTTTTATTTTGTATATATTGTCTTGTTGAAATACTGTTCTGAATTGTCTGAATTGTCATTTTGTACAACGAGTAATAAATAGGGATAGGCCCACTAAATATTTCTACCCATATTATTAATAAAAAAAAAAAAACATTGCGGTAACACAGACACATTGCTAATTGCTATCTATGTGAGATCTCGAAGGAGTGAGTGAATTAAGATTTGAAGCGAAGTATGAGTTGACTTTTGCACAGCAAAAACACTTGGAATGATGAATACATTTGTCCAAAACAATTGTATTCAAAGTGTTTTCCAATTGTGTCCATGCAAGCGATTTTGGACAAACCAAAATCTTACAATAATTAGCAAATTATCGTTATAGTCATGGAAAAAAAGAAAGTACCCTCTTTGAATTATATTGTTTTACATATTAGGACATAATAACAATCTGTTTCTTAGCTGATCTTAAAATGAGGTAAATACAACCTCAGATGAACAACACATGACATATTACACCGTGTCACGATATATTTAACAAAAATAAAGCCAAAATGGAGAAGCCATGTGTGAAAAACTAAGTACACCATATGATTCAATAGGCTGTAGAACCACCTTTAGCAGCAATAACTTGAAGTAATAGCTTTCTGTGTGACTTTATCAGTCTCTCATATCGTTGCAGAGGAATTTTGGCACACTATTCTTTATAACATTGCTTCAGTTCGTTGAGGTTTGCTGGCATTTTTTTATGCATAGCTCTCTTAAGGTCCCACCACAGAATTTAAATTGGGTTGGACTTTGACCGGGCCATTGCAACACCTTGATTCTTTTCCGTTTCAACCATTCTGTTGTAAATTTGCTGGTAACGCTCTGCTGCCATAAAGCCTGTGCTCAGTTTGCCTAAAGCAGTGCATAGTATACTAATACATTGTGTTATCTACAGTTACAGTCATATTTTTCTATTCATAATTTGAATTGATGGGGTGCCACATATCCCTAAAATTATATGATTCCAGTAAAGTGAGAAATCAGAATTCTAAGTATGGAAACTGAAACAAGTACATCCCTAATTTAATTTACACTATAAAAACTGTGAAAACTTTATATGGAGACGTAAATGTATTCAGCATCAATTTATAGAAACCCATGGCAGTTCAGAACTGAATTAAGAAATCGGAGTAAATTAAAAAAGAGTTGCTTTCTTCTTTACCATATCAGGAACTTGCAAAGCTGATTTACTGATACATAGAATTCAGGAAAATTATATACAGTCTTTCCAGTTAATCAAAACATATCAGCTCCGTTCACCTCCAAAGAGTATACCATGTTACATACTTTTAATAATTGGCTCTAGTCTATGATACCTTGAAAAGAAATTGTATTGTGCACAGTTCTTTTGTGAAACCTTGACCTTAAAGAATTTTAATCTCTCAAACAATGTGCAGCAATATTTTCTACTAATAGATTCCGATTCTTGTTATTAAATGTCACAAAATATTAAAAGGCTTCTATGTTTCTGTAGAACTTCTTCGTTTTACTCTATCATCCTTCTATGTATTCTCTTATAGACTCCTATGGCCAGTCTAGTGTTCTTACCTTTTTAATTTTTATGATGACTTTAAAAATGTTATTTATTACCTTTGTCCACATGGTTCATGATAAGCAATAAGGAAATAATTTGAATGTATGTGACCATTTATAAACCATATTAAAAGATAATGGGAGACATTTGTATCTAAAAATCGAACAGCAAAAAAAGTTAAAGGAGCACTATAGGGTCAGGAACACAAACATGTATTCCTGACCCTATGGATTTAAAACCACCATCTAGCCACCCTGGTCCCCTTATGCCTCCATAAATATAGTAAAATCTTACTTGTATTCAAGCCTGAAGCTGCAGGCTTTGTCCCGGTTTCCTGTAGACCTGCCCACTGCCTGTTGACATCAGCAAAAGTGGTAGCCTGATCCAATCACAATGCTTCCCCATAGGATTGGCTGAGACTGTCAAGGAGGCAGATCAGGGGCAGAGCCAGCATGATTCAAACACAGCCTTGGCCAATCAGCATCTCCTCATAGAGATGAATTGAATCAATGAATCTCTATGAGGAAAGTCCAGTGTCTGCATGCAGAGGGAGGAGACAATGAATGTTTGGATGCATTTTAGTCAGCCAAGACCCAGGAAGGATCTCTAACAGACATCTAAGGAGTGGCCAGTGAAGTTATCACTAGGCTGTAATGTAAACACTGCATCTTCTCTGAAACAAGCAGTGTTTACAGCAAAAAGCCTGAAGGTAATGATTCTACTCACCAGAACAAATTCAATAAGCTGTAGTTGTTCTGGTGACTATAATGTCCCTTTAATTTCTTTGTTACTTTCAATGATTTCAACTGTTGAGAATAATATGTAAGTATTTAACTAGTTATATTTAGCTTAGGATCATTTTATAAGTACATCACGGGGTCTACATGTTATTATACAAACGTATTTAATCATACTCACTTTATTGCACCAGGAGGATGAAACATTGCATTGGCCAATGAAATTGGAAACGCCATGATTTTATCAAAATTATACAGAAAATAATAAAGAAATAGTGACAGCAAATATATAAAATCTACATAGCCCTAAAATATTTATGTCCTCTTTAACCCCTTAAGGACACATGACATGTGTGACATGTCATGATTCCCTTTTATTCCAGAAGTTTGGTCCTTAAGGGGTTAATATCACATCACTGGCAGTAAACTAAACATGAGCCTTGATCCACTATTTTTTTTGGATAATCTTTTCAATACTCACAATCTCAAACTATTTATCTGCAGAAGTCGCCATTAATTTCTATGTATGTGACATTTTGCAGCATCAGACTGGCAGGTGAGCTATATACAGCTCTCAAAATGTGAACTGCATATAGTCTTTAAAATGCATTTACATGCCCATGTCTGAGCGATTGTGGTGATTCCTTGTCAGAGGAAGACCTCCATGGTCTCCCTGCATGCCCTGCCTGCTCCCTGCTTTGCCAGCGTCCAGCATCAATCACAGTGTGATTGGCAGGGGCAGCATGCCAGAGTTACATTATGAGAGGGAAATCTCCCTCTAATGCAGCAATCACCCAGTAGAAGACATTCACAGAACAATCTGTAATGACATCAGCAGAGGGAATGCATCTGAGCTAGGGTTATGGTAGGGTTAGGTGTAGGGTTAGTGTTAATGCTGGGTTAGGGATTGTAGGGTTAAAACCAGAGGTAAGGTAAGGGTAGGTTAGAGTTATAGGATTAGGGGATGATGTACGATATTTCGAGCAAGGTCTTCATCAACCTACAACCTCTTGTAACATTTTGTAACTGTCCCATCTATTGTTAAATGTCCCCCTTTATGATATTATATTTCTGCTTCTATAAAAAAATATTTAATAAGGAGCTGGCACTTCCCAGCAGTTTTAATATTTAGTTTACATATCCACTATATCTAACAAAAAGATATGTTTAAAGTGCGAAAAATAAACTTAAAGCAACACAACCACTACAGAAAGCTGGCACCCCTTTGTAAAAAATAAAACCATTTTAGGCCGGGCGCAACTCCCCACCTCCAGTGCTTCTTGTAGGGAGTGAGCAGCTCCTAAGACGAAGCTTTAGTTAGCACTCCTGAGCTAACCCCTACAATGCAAGGCTAACTCATTGGGGCGAGAGCGTCAGTTGATCTCGCTCAGCCAGCGAGATATATCCTCCACCACTGGGTTCAGTTCAGATAGACTCCTTAGAAAGTAATCCTTAGAAATTAATGGAGGGAAGATGTGACTGTCAGATCCCAGATAAGAAGTACCGGGATACTCCTGGCCGCATAACTACCATAGAGCACTATAAAGGTTATAGTGCTTAGAGTGTTCCTTTAAGTTTAGCAATCAACACTTGCAGTTGGGTGCTTCCTTCTTGACTCTCTGCCTGTCATTGTTATAAGCTCTGTCCTTCGTAGCTGGCAGTTAGCAAAAAGAAAGCATACAGAGAACAGAAGAAGTAAAACAATGTCTCCTCTTTATTTGCAATGCTTGCCCTAGCTTTGTCTTGTCCGAAATGGATTATGATGTAATTTGCAAAATCTTTTGTATAAATTTTAAAGGAAGCAGAGCATCTCGCGAACACAGGTTAACACAAGATACAGGTGAAATTTTATATTTTATTCATTGTATTATAATTTCCAAGTGACAACTCCCCTTTAAGAATATATCGTTTTCAAATGTTTATTCCTGCACCGTTTCTGAAAATAATGGAAATAAAAATAAAAAATTAAATTGTTTGAATAATAATAACACTGATAACAACAACAATAATAATACGTGTAGACATTCCTATTCAGCATTCTATACAGAGAACACTACTATTTTGATGTGCATTTCATGTTTCAAAAGAATTAGGTTCGGTAAACTAAAAATGAATGAAGCTAATGTGTTTTTAAATGAAAAAAAATTACAAAATTGGTAGTAAAGGGTACATTATTTCTTATATTTTTTTTTTTTCATTTGAACATTATTCACTTACATGTTTTGTTTCTGCAATAAGATGAGCAGTATGACAGAATAAAACCCCGTTGATTTATTCTTTATAAACATATGGAAGAGATTTAATTCTCACTTTAATACTCACTGTCCACTATTGCTCCATAAAATCTATTTTATCAAATGTTATGATTGATGATTTCTTCTCTTGTAGAAAATTAAAATAGTTTGACCTTTGTTTATACTGTGGTTTAGTAAACTCGAAAGCTAATGAAGTTTAAGTGTTTTGTCAATAAGCTTAGATATCTCCACTAACAGCAAGTGATATTAAAGTGTACAAAAGTAACATTCAACCAAGCTGAATAGTGTCCCTTAATAATATATAGATAACATTTTTATAATGGGGAGGGTTACAATTTTCTAATGGAAAAATCAGAATTGCAAAACAGTTTAATTCCACTCAATGTAATCATGGTGCAGGTGGTAAAGGCACCTAGATTATGGACGGTAGCCAAGCTGTGAGTGACTAACAAGGACAACTGTTAATATTGTACAAAGTTATAGTTGGTGTGCACTGGACCTATAAACATTGCGTGTATAATTAAATGTTTGTTTTTGTTTATGTTGTTTTGTTGAAAATTGAAATAAACCGGAATTTCTAAAAAAAATTATAATGTATTGAGAACTTATTTACACTTAGTGATAATAGAATGAGAAAAAAATAAAGCACTTAAATGGCAAGAGTTAAATAAATGACACAGTGAAAAAACATGCATGTATATAAACTAAAAGAGAATATGGTAATCTATACGTAAACATACACCAATGTATATTATATACCCACACACACATTGTGCACCAAACCATCTGTACAGAATATGGGCTGGACCTACCAAACTCCAGATGGGAGATACCACATAGGGTAGTTGAGAATGACAAGGCTAAGATCCTGTGGGACTTTCAGATCCAGAGAGACAAGCAGGTACTTGCCAACTAGCCTGACATCGTGGTGGTAGACAAGGAACGGAAGATTGCAGTGGTGGTGGATGTGGCAATACCCAACAACTATAACATCAGGAAGAAGGAACATAAGAAGATGGATGAAAATACCAAGGACTGCAAGAACTGCTAGAAAGGATGTTCTACCAAGTTGGGGGAGTGGCTTTAACAGATTCCAGATGGGACATCTGAGATTGCTGTCCAGAGTGCAGTTCTAGGAACAGCTAAGATACTGCACAGAACCCTCAAACTCCCAGACCTTTGGTAGAGGACCTGAGAATGAGGAATACATATACCACCCAGGAGGGGTGAGAAAATTCATTTTTTTAATATCAAAACACGTACATAACTGCACCTACAAATATACTCAAACACAGATATACACATACAATAGGTATAAATTTATTTACATTACCATATATGCAAATATAATCCTAAATATATGCAATAAACTGCATTCAGATTGTGATCATTTTAACATTTAAAGAACTAAAAGAATTAAATTGAGAAAATTAGGTCATATTTGTTCATTTATTTGTGAGTTAATTCTTTCAGGTTCCTTGATAAACTTCTTATTTAAACAGACAACCTATTGCAGACACCCATTGCTCGATTATTGAATCTCCCAGGTCTGCTTTTACGTATGTGTAACAACCTTCCTTTCCAGCCTCTGTCTGTGTGTGCTCCAAGTGGACTGTGCATTGTCTCTGTTCGTTTGTTGTTTTTTGACCCTCAGTTCTGTTCTTGTATTTGGATAGATTTACCTGTTAACAAACCTGCACAAGGTAACCGGACTTTGACAGACTCCACTTGTTATGGACTTAAAATGCTACTTCACAGTAAACACAACCATTCACTCTTATCTCTGACTCTGTATATTATTCTATTCCAAATCTCCACTCCACTCTGCACAATCTATACTGGAGATTCCAATCTACCTCTGTGGTCCTTAATGAGGTCTGTTTTATATGTATATTATATATTTGTTTGTTTAGAAATGGTTTGGGCTTCATTATTATTATTACTAGCACTTATGTAGCATTGATATATTCCGCAGTGCTCTACAACGGTAGAATGGGAATATTTGACAACAAGTAAGAGAGGCATGTGGTGAAGAAGGTTCTGCTAGAACGTGCTTAGAACTTGCAAGATAAGGATCTCCTGAAAAGCTGTCGTTCAGAAATTCTCTTAAATAAGTATATATAATTTTCAGTAGTTATATAGTATCATGTTATTTAATCAGGTAGAGTATATTTAGCTCTTTCCACGTGTCAAGTACTAGCTAGTGCATTGATTTTATTATTGCCCAGCTGAATGATACTCTTTTTATCAACCTCAGAAGGATGAAAAGCTACATTGATCTTGCCAAGTACGCAAACATGCAGCTTCAACAGGTGACCAGAGATGAAAAGCACAAACCGTGGAGCGATCAAAACAGTCATCATGGTGGACTTACCTATTCATCAAAATGTGTATGGTTTATTTTGACAGAATATCATATTGATTTTCTTTACTTTGTGGAATTGTAGCTGTTGTATTGAATTGGATCTGTCAGTTTCCTGAGGCAAGACCTAATACCGAAAGCAACCACCCTGGCTTGATTTGTATAAATATTGCATCACACATATTTTGAGACAGTGAAAGTGACTTTTTGTCAAATATACATTGTAACCACAAGCATGGCAAAGAGAAGGATCGTAATCATCATTAACTAAACAATTAATTTGTCCTTCACATTAGAGTAGCATGTCAAAATAATCCATTGTTTTCAATGAGTAGATTATTTTTGTAAATTAGTATGATGCCACTTTGAGTGATATCCTCACCAATTCTCCAATAGGACACAGTATAAAAGTCTGTGATTTAAACCATGGCATTTATCTCTTCTGTTTTTTAGTTAAAAGGCTACTCTGGTACTAATATAGCAAATATTGCAAATATAGCTACACACCACCTTCCATTTCCCACACAAATCGACAGAACCAGAATTACTGGACATGATGTTTCAAGAGACATCACTAGAAATAATTAACGAAGGCAGAACGTTTTAAGGAATTGTCCTAGTTATGATGGGCAGATAAGACAAAATATTCAACACATAAAATAAATAGGGACCAAAATCTATATTACTAGACAAACTTACACAGCACTTTAGCCCTGGAGAGTCCATGGAGCACTCACCAGGGTTTAATTTCTGCTCACCAGGTCTGAAACGTCACTTGCAAATGGCTAGAGGACAAGTGAAAATTTCGAGTCCTGAGTCATTACCTCAAAAACAACAACCCAATCTTGCACTATTCTTGAGTTTGATTGGAATATGAGCTATACGTTCCATAATAACATACTATTACCACAGACCAAATACCAGCAGGATATGGGCAACACAAAGAGAAAGATACTCTCCATTTACACACATGACAAAATCAGATATTTTGCCTATGTAGAATAAGAATATTGGAGGATATAAATCGAAAAATTGGCTTGGCAAAGACATTTTTCCTTGGTTGTTTCCGGATTCGTGTACATTTCGTCTCAGAGTTAAGGAATTCAGCCAATCACTCGACTGCCCGATATTAGGAAGAATTGCAGTTCAGACCAAAACACATTTTCAGGTCTAGAATAATGCACAATAGAATACCAAGCCCACACTGAGATTCTAGCTATTTACTGAAATTCAATGGTTTCTGGAAGAGAGTAAAACATACCAAATGTCAGGAATTAGTAATAATATATCAAGGATTAACGTATGCCAGGCTTTACACGTAAAAGGACAGAGAATAGTCAGGGACAAGCCGAAGCGAGGGGAAGACAGAAATCAGGAATAGCTAATAACAATAGCCGAGTCAAAGGAGTATAGAAAGTAGAATAGTCAATAAATTAAAAGATCAGAACCAGAAATATGATACGGGGCATATAACGCGCTATTGGGATTAAAATAGAACCACGACAGGGCAAGGACCTATGTCTTAACAACCTTTTTATAGTTTGGCTCTTTAATTCTGTAGCCACGTCCCCAAAATGAACATTAAATCAGTTTAATGATGGACATTTTGGCGGGCTGTGACACAAAAGCATCTGGAGTCAGAACTACTGAGGGGAGGGACCGTGAGGAAGGTCCACCTCCATTTGCAGAATGTTCTCAAGCTGTGCCATAGCCTGTGCAACAAACGATACCCTGACACAAGGTAAGTGAAAGATCCTACAAGTGGCTGTATTTTTTTATTTTCTCTGTGTTCATTATATATGCACTATGTATATAGTTTGAACGCATATGTACAAGGTTGAAAAGTGGGGCAATGCAATAGAGCCAGGTAAAAAGGCACCTATTTCAACTGTCTCACATGTCAATGCTTGGCTAAAGTTTGAACTATAGTCAGCTTGCTATAATGAGAATTGCAAGTTTTTCAACAGGATTACTCTTAAAACCAAGCCAAAAAGTGATTTTTTTTTATATACTCTAACTTTCACAACTGTAAAATGTAAAATCTGGCTGCCAGGATCCAAACATTTACCAAAAAATGTAAATAAACATATATTTGTCTTACTGTAAACAGATTATATTGACACATTTTTTTATTAATACAAGTAATTACAATGATTTCTTTATTTTTCCCTAAAAAAAAAAGACTAGCTTTTGTTGCAACTAGAAAATTGACCCCACTATGTCTTTTCAAGGTGTACCTTTATTTGTGATTGTAATTAGACACTGTAGTTACTGAAACATTTCATTTTATCGAATTGGTTATAGTGCCTGGAGTCCCTTGGCATTGTCCCTCCGTTCAGTGTTAAACCATTGTTGAATGGTTTAACACTGAAAAGGATCCCTGGCCACCCACAGCCTGGCTCTTATTAATGGTATGGCTAAGGGAGAAAATACACACCTTCTTCTAGCGATAGCAATTCATACCAGCAATGGGTGCTGTTAGAGGTTCTCAGCCAATCACAGCCATCTATTGCTTCTCAGACTAATGCTTCCTCATTAGTCCTAACAGCACAGGGAGGGGTGGGCTGCTGGAGATACTTGTTTAGCATTGAAATAAAATTTTAAAAAATAAAATAAAAATGGTTTAATGCTGAGTGGAAGAATGGCTCTAAGCACTCTAGACACCTTAGATTGTGTTTTATTGCTCTTGTTTTTTCATTCAAGGCCTATGGTTTAATACAGGGGTAGGCAACCTTCGGCACTCCAGATGTTGTGGACTACATCTCCTACATTCATAATGCTGACAAAGCATCATGGGAGATGTAGTCCACCACATTTGGAGTGCTGACGGTTGCCTATCCCTGGTTTAATATAATGTGTGTGTGTACATATATATATATATATCTCCTCACACTCATTGACATCATCAAATACACGCTCAGAGTAATCTGTATTCTGCATAGTCTAGTGTAAATAATAGTATATTTATTTACTTTAGCATAGCTTTATCAGCACATATAACTGTTTCAGCTTTCTTACAGCAATTTTACGATGTCTGCTAACCTCCAAACACATCAATTAAATATCTGAGTAACGTGTCTAGTGGCATACACACAACCCATGGGGCCCCGGTGCGAAAACTGATCCGTGGGCTCCCCCCCCCCTGCTTACTCTGCGCGGGCCGGGGCCGCAACACATGGGACCGTGGTATGTACACCAGTGCATGCAGATACACATACACTTAAAGGACCACTACAGACACCCAGATCACATCAGCTCAATGAAGTGGTCTGGGTGCCAGGTCCCTTTAGTTTTAACCCTGCAGCTAAAAACATAGCAGTTTCAGAGAAACTGCTTTGTTTCACTGAGGGTTAATCCAGCCTCTAGGGACTGTCTGATTGAGAGCCGCTAGAGGAGCTTCTGTGATTCTCCCTGTGAAAATCACAGTGAGAAGATGCTAAACGTCCATAGCAAAGCATTGAGTAATGCTTTCCTATGGGCGGTTTGAATGCCACGCATGCGCATTCGGAGCTGAGAGCCACTAACTCACTAACAGACACACAAAGTAACACACTAACACACACACACACTAACACACACACTCTAACACTAACACTAACACACACTCTAACACTCTAATACTAACACACACACACTAACACACACACTCTAACACACACACACTCACACTCTAATACTAACACACACACTCTAACACTAACACACACTAACACACACACACACACACACACACACTAACACACACACACACGTTTTTAAAAACATTTAATCCCCCCAGCCTCCCTACCTTTGGGAGTGCTGAGTGTTCCCTCTTCAGGTCCCTCGCGCATCACGTACTGATACCGGAGCCGGAAGATGGCGTCATATTCTGGCTCCGGTATCAGTGCAGTGCACGAGGGTGCTGAAGAGGGAGCACTCAGGGGAGAGTGCTCCCTCATGTGCCCGCCAGCCAAGTGACACCAGGGCCAGCCTCGGGGGGCCATGAGGTGGCCGGCTCCTGGGCCCCCCAGGAGAAGAGGCTGGCCACAGTGGGTACATACCGGGTCACAGGGCGGCCCGGCCCCTGGTCACAGCCACGACCCCTGCGACCCCGGTATGTACTCCACTGGACATGTCCACATAGGAGTGACAACTAAGAAACCAATGTGAATAACGTAATCAAAGCTAAGTGCACAGTGATGTATATCGAGAGAGAATAGCCATGTAAACCAAAGACTATATACCTCACAGAACTAGGGATAACAGATGCAGAAAAGAAAAAGAAAATAACCAGGTGTCTTGACCTCTGATAATCTTAGACCAAAGAAGAAAAACAAAGTCTCAGTTAGGACACAGTACAAAAGACCAGAAAACACAAAAGCAGAGGAATCCTGAAAGACGAGAGAGAATGATACTTAATGTATACTGCAAATATATATCACAGGATAGTAAGGCATAAGGCATAAGAAACTGTATCCATTGTTATGAAAATCCACCTATCAATGATCATTATTCACATCCGGTGGCCAAAGCAACCACGAAAATGTAACAATACCATAAAATCAAGAAAAAAATGTGCAAGTCTTGAACGCCATACTGGAGAGTCGCAGATAGCTTGAGCTCATGACCAATTCCTAAATAAGAGTGATTTTGGGGGTGAAAAGACCCTACAAATGACCCTCTCCTTCTTGGTACCCATGCCTGGCACTACCCGGCAACAGTAAAGCAAGTTCCAGATCCCGGTAATTTTGTGACAGGAGGCTGCGGCCTTCAGCTTGTTGTGGCCTAGCTTTTTTTTGGCGGGAGAGGCGGCCATTCTCCCAGTCCGAAGCAGCCCGTGCTTAAATCTCTACGGATCCTCAGAGCCCTGTATCCCTCCCTCCCCTGGGCCGGGGGGCTTAACCCGGCAACCCAACCAGGAGAGTACTCACCAACATTGCTACTGAGTTTAATGTGTGAAAGCGACCTACACGCTGCCTCTCCAAGATGGCTGACAGCACTTCCCGGCTGTGGGAAGCAGAATCACTCGCATCATTTGATACCATGTGCCAGCGGTTTTGGAAGGGCTAGGAAGGAAGGGCTAGGAGGAAGTAACTTACACTGCACACGCCTCAGGTCGCGACTTATGTTTAGAGTCATCCTTCTTGGTGTGAAACCAAAATGGTTATTGAAACATTGCCGCCTGAAGTCAGGGGACCTCCTCCTAGCTGAGACAAAGGGGGCCTGGGCACATTGAGTGCTAACTCATGATAACACCTGGATCCACTGTGAACCCGCATGTTGCAGCAGTGTAAGAAGCACAAATTCCCCAAGTGCTGGGACTCTCACAGTGTCAAAGGTTCAACTGCTTTGGCTCACAGCTAGACCAAGTGGGGAGCCTGTGGAGCAGCGAGAATTACCAATCCTGTACTTTGAATGGAACAGCCTGTTCTTCTCTGGGCTCGAGGGCCTGCAACCTGCTCAGCCCCTGCAGGCTAAATTGACTGTTGAAACTGGGACAGTGCTTATACCTCAGTCTTGCACTTTATGTTAGGCTACATAATGTTTCCTCTATCTACCTTTCCTACATATGTGTGTTGTCATTCTGACCTTTAGGGGGGACCTCCTGGGGGTATAAATCTCCTGACAGCATTGGTATGATACTACTTATGGGCATTGAGCACTTAATCTCTAAGCTTCTGTATCCAGTGCTCTTACTCCTCATTCTACCCTGATAATCTTTTAGATATATACTACTTGCACTGTGTTCTTCCAGCTTGACTATCATATACAAATTGTGCAGATTACTCTCCACTGTACTGATTTCTCCTAACCTGTATATTTTGTTATATGCGATTTAACAGGGCAAAATTATATTTTATACCATCCATGCGCAACAAAAATAAAGGATTATAAAAAAAAAATCAAGAAGAAAAAACTAACACATAACAGACATTCTAGCAATACTTACGAAAACGACGTAGTGGATTTTAAAAATTTCGTTTATCAAGCCACTGTGTTGTTAAGATGTTATACACAAAAGGCCTCTCAATATCAACACCAAGTTTCTGTCTTTGCATCAGGTTCCCTGATTCTTTCAACTCTCAGATTAGGTAAAGAGTGTCCATGCTCAATTAAATGCCCAGAAAAGAGCCATTACGCAGCCCATTCATTGTTTGCCACACATACGAATGTCCACACATGTAAATCTATAGATCACAAAGGGTGACATCCATATTGGCGAATCTTTTTAAGTTTTATTTATCTGTGGATGTGGGAAAAGTCCTCCTGGGATAATAGTGCTGCAGATCACTTAGCGCAGAGGAAAAATCTAGGTTTGGTATCTTAATTCCTAAAAAAAAATCTTGTTTAACTCTTTCACTACCATGAATTTAGCAAAAAGAAAAAAAAATATTAAAACATAGAAGTAAAGTGAAAATATCATTAAAACACAGGTTGGAGAACTAACACGTAAAAGACACAGACGAAAACAAAATTGATTATATTTATAAAAATTATTTTTATTTTTTATTATACATAAACATTCATTTAAAAATATTGGCGGTATAAACAGAGGCATAACTAGAAACCATAGAAACCATGGGGCACCCCCCCTCATACATCTACCACCACCCCATACGTCCCCGACCCCCCATGTCCACACACCCCTACACATGCAGGCAAACACAGACACACATACATGTAGACACACACATGCACATAGCCACACATACACATACAAACACACATACATACTGACACACATACACACAAACACACACATACATACTTACAGACACACAGACACATACATACAAACACGCATTCACGCAGAGACCCATACATTCAGAGACACATACATACAGACACACATACATACACACACACCCACACACATACATACATACATACACACAGACACATACATACAGACATACAAACACACACATACATACAGACACACATACATACAGACACACACATACACACACAGAGACACATACATACAGACAGACACACATGCATACAAACACACATATACACACAGTGACACATACATACAGACACACACATACACACACACACACAAACTGTTAAAAAATTTTAGTGACTTACCTGTGGTCCAGTGGCTGTCTCATGCTGATGGGAGTCAGAGCTCCGACTCTGACTCCCTCCTCTTCTCCTGCGTGGCGCTCTATTGGCTGGGAGGAAGAAGTGACAGCTTCCTCCCAGCTCTGACATCATCACTGTTGCTGACCGGGCACCAGAAAATCCATTGCCATTGGGTGGCCCCAAGAGCATGGGCCACCCGATTGGCTCCTTCAATGTGATTTTTCTTCGCGGTCAGGGCCACACCAAAACTGCACAGTCTAGTGTAAATAATAGTATATTTATTTACTTTAGCATAGCTTTATCAGCACATATAACTGTTTCAGCTTTCTTACAGCAATTTGACGATGTCTGCTAACCTCCAAACACATCAATTAAATATCTGAGTAACGTGTCCAGTGGCGTACACACAACCCATGGGGCCCTGGGGCGAAAACTGATCCGTGGCCCCCCCCCCTGCTTACTCTGCGCGGGCCGGGGCCGCAATACATGGCGGTGTACACCAAAACCCAGGGGTCAACGGGGCAGCCGGGCACCCTAGAATGATGGTCCGGTTGCAGCTGCGACCCCGGCGACCGCGGTAAATCCGCCAGTGGGTATAAAGTATTGAAAATATTTTAAAAATTGTACAGTGGGTGGAGGATAAGATAATGCTAGGGCTTGGTCCAATAATTATGGTTGTCCTCAACCTCATGGGCATCCAGCCCCATGAAATACCAACAAATCAACCAAATCCCACTTAAAAATGAAATATATCTCTACCTACCCTTCTTCTCATAAGAAGGAAGCAGGGTGGCATGAGCTTAAACAGTTATTTAATACTCAGCTGCAGATATGCTTAATTATCATCTATGTATTCTCTCCAGACAAAATAGATTCTTGCACAACTGTAATTAATTGCAAACTGATTACTAAGGAATAAAAAAAAATCTAGTCTTTCCAGGCTGTCTTGTATTTTCTTTTTTTATTGTTTTTTTTTTTTGCTTTTTGCTGCACAATTTTTATCATTCCTTTTTTTTTTTTTAGATTCCTCTTCTGTTCCAATTTAAGGTAGAGTGTTATTTTTTCATTATGGCTAGGGGGATTGGCCACATATAGTCCTATAGTTAATCTTAGGAATGGAGACATTCCAATTACATTTTTACATCCATCTTCCAACATGCAGTGCAGTGTGTTGTGGTGAGAAAGACACTTGGCTATCTCAGGTAAGTACTAGGGTCTTGTTTTTTATTTATATGATTTAAACAGTGTCATTTCAATAATAAGGCCACAAGAAGTACATTTCCAGGAGTGATTCATTTTCTGTGCTACATGTGTATTGTCTAGTAAACGGACCATCACTGTTTATGTTATATTTTATTATTGCCCTACCAGTGGCACGTTCACTAAACTTTGAATTATGATGTATTAAAAACATTTATGCCAACTGTATTCACCTATATGTTCCTCCTCACCATAACATATTGTTCAGTTAGCATTGGTGTACTGTGTGAATTCTCACATGTATAAGCCATCAAATCTGTAACTTAAAGGTAGTCAGACAATGTATTAGAGCAGAAGAAAATGCTAGCAGCATGCTTGGTTGTATAGGGAGAGGTATTAGCAATAGAATGAGGGAAGTGCTCATGCCATTGTACAGAACACTGGTGTGACCTCACTTGGAGTATTGTACGCAGTACTGGAGACCGTATATCCAGAAGGATATTGATACTTTAGAGAGAGTTCAGAGAAGGGCTACTAAACTGGTTGATGGATTGCAGGATAAAACTACCACAACAAGAGGACATAGTCTTAAATTAGAGGGGCAAAGGTTTAAAAATAATATCTGGAAGTATTACTTTACTGAGAGGGTAGTAGATGCATGGAATAGCCTTCCAGCTGAAGTGGTAGAGGTTAACACAGTGAGGGGGTTTAAGCATGCATGAGATAGACATAAGGCTATGCTAGCCTAAGATAAGACCAGGGACTAATTAAAGTATTTAGAGAATCGGACAGACTAGATGGGCCGAATGGTTCTTATCTGCTGTCACATTCTATGTTTCTAATTTATACTTTTGTAACATATATAAATTTGATTACATACTACTTAGGTTCTAGATACTAATACATTTTACTTGAAAAATACAATAACTAACATTTAATTAACCCTAAAGGGTTACTCCAATTGCCATAACCACTAAAGCCCACTGTGCTGGTTATGATGTAATGAGTACCCAGGCCCAGATCCCCAGTAACGGGAAAAATTGTTTAGCAATAGTGATGTCCTGAATGGTTCGCTGGCGAATAGTTCCTGGCAAACATAGCTTGTTCGCGTTCGCCACGGACGGTGAACATATGCGATGTTTGGTCTGCCCCCTATTCATCATCATTGAGTAAACTTTGACCCTGTACCTCACAATCAGCAGACACATTCCAGCCAATCAGCAGCAGACCCTCCCTCCCAGACCCTCCCACCTCCTGGACAGCATCCATTTTAGATTAATTCTGAAGCTGCATTCTTAGTGAGAGGAGGGACAGTGTGCTGCTGCTGATTTAATAGGGAAATTGATAGCTAGGCTAGTGTATTCAGTGTCCACTACAGTCCTGAAGGACTCATCTGATCTCTGCTGTAAGGACAGCACCCCAAAAAGCCCTTTTTAGAGCTAGAACATAGGTCTGCTTTTTTTTCCCTGTGTAATCTAATTGCAGTTGCCTGCCTGCCAGCGTGTGTGTCAGGCTCACAGCATATACTGTGCCCACTTGCCCAGTGCCACCACTCATATCTGGCATCACAATAGCTTGCATTTAAAAAAAAAAAAAAACTTTTTTGACTGTAATATAATAGCAGTCAGTTTCCTTCACACGTGTGCGTTTCAGGGCCTGCCAGGGCACAGTGCAACTCATATCTGGTGTAACAGTAGTGTACATTAAAAAAAAATAGATATTTGACTGTGAAATAATAGCAGTCAGCTTCCTTCACACGTGTGCGTTTCAGGGCCTGCCAGGGCACAGTGCAACTCATATCTGGTGTAACAGTAGTGTACATTTAAAAAAAAAAACTAGAGATTTGACTGTGAAATAATAGCAGTCAGTTTCCTTCACACGTGTGTGTTTCAGGGCCTGCCAGGGCACAGTGTCACACCAGTGCAACTCATATCTAGTGTAACAGTAGTGTACATTTAAAAAAATATATACAATTTTGACTGTAATAGATTGAATAGCAGTTAGTTGTCTGCCAGCGTGTGTGTCAGGCCTACAGCGTCTACTCTGTCAACTTCTGCCAGTGCACAGTGCTACTCATATCTGTTGTCACAGTAGTTTGCACGCATATTACAACTAATCGAAACAAAAATGACAGGCAGAGGCAGGCCACCCCTCAGGGGCCGTCGTGGTCGTGGTGCTGTGATTCCCTTTGGCCCTAGAATAATGCCCAGTGTTCAGAGGCCACGTACCCTGAACTAGAAAAATTCTGAGGACATAGTTGACTGGCTAACACAGAACACCCAATCTTCTACAGCTTCCGCTCGGAACCTTGACGCACCATCCTCCTCCAGCTTAGCTTCGGGCACCTCTCAAGATACCACTCGCCCGCCTGCCGCCGCCACCAACACTAGCACCACAGCCGCTTCACTTGATATGTCAGAGGAGTTATTTACACATCAGTTGGTAGAAATGAATGATGCGCAAGCATTATTGCCAGAGGATGTAGATAACAGGGATATGTCTCAGTCAGGCAGCATTACACACATGGACGTATGGTGTGATGATGATGATGTTGCTTGGTTGCTTCTTCTAAGTGTTGCTTCTAAGTGTCTGTGGTTGGAGATATTCTGGAGAGTTTTACAGAAGCTTCAACTGTCTAAGAGTTGTGCTAAGAGTTTTCTTTTTTACTGTTACAGGTAAGATTCATCTGTAGGAAAAGGTTACTGATTGCGCAAGGTTTGATTTCCTGTTGGTAATTATAAGGCATTTGATTGGATTAGGTAGCTACTTGATATTGATTGCTGTGTAAATTAGCTATTGTTTGCTAATAAGCAGAGGCCTACCCAGGTGTTAAACATTCCTAGTGGGAGGTGATTTTAGGAGTATATAAGGGCTGTTGCTTCTAAGTGTCTGTGGTTGGAGATATTCTGGAGAGTGTTGCTTCTAAGTGTCTGTGGTTGGAGATATTCTGGAGAGTGTTGCTTCTAAGTGTCTGTGGTTGGAGATATTCTGGAGATAAACTGGAGGTAATCTGAGGTATTCAGGAGGATAAATAAAAAGTTAAGATTCGTTTGATTTAAATAATTGATCTAATTGGAATGGCAGACTTAGTTCAGTGTAATAGTTGCTATGCATTTGTTTCGCGTTCCACTTTTTGGAGGTTTAGTTGTTGTCTAATCTGTAGACAGTTCTCTATCTTGCGGCAGGAGATTGTATTTTTGAAATCTGAGATTTGTAAATTATCTGGTAAACAAACTCAGGCTGGAACTGCTGCAAAGCCACTGCCACAGAGACATACTAGGAATGGCAGATGGATTACTGTAGGATCTGGTCGACTTAGAGTTGTGGATAAAAGGCATATTGCACAGTCTGTTGTTCTACATAATTCATTTTCTGCACTTTCAGAGTGTAATGGTGTCATGGAGACAGGCACTGAGGCTAGTGGTGTTGTGCAGAGAGGCACTGAGGCTAGTGGTGTTGTGCAGAGAGGCACTGAGGCTAGTGGTATTGTGTAGAGAGGCACTGAGGCTAGTGGTGTTGTGCAGAGAGGCACTGAGGCTAGTGGTGATGTGCAGAGAGGCACTGAGGCTAGTGGTGTTGTGCAGAGAGGCACTGAGGCTAGTGGTATTGTGTAGAGAGGCACTGAGGCTAGTGGTGTTGTGCAGAGAGGCACTGAGGCTAGTGGTGATGTGCAGAGAGGCACTGAGGCTAGTGGTGTTGTGCAGATAGGCACTGAGGCTAGTGGTGTTGTGCAGAGAGGCACTGAGGCTAGTGGTGTTGTGCAGAGAGGCACTGAGGCTAGTGGTGTTGTGCAGAGAGGCACTGAGGCTAGTGGTGTTGTGCAGAGAGGCACTGAGGCTAGTGGTGTTGTGCAGAGAGGCACTGAGGCTAGTGGTGTTGTGCAGAGAGGCACTGAGGCTAGAGGTGTTGTGGAGAGAGGCACTGAGGCTAGAGGTGTTGTGGAGAGAGGCACTGAGGCTAGAGGTGTTGTGGAGAGAGGCACTGAGGCTAGAGTTGTTGTGGAGAGAGGCACTGAGGCTAGTGCTGTTGTGGAGAGAGGCATTGAGGCCAGTGGTGTTGTGCAGAGAGGCTTGAAGACTATGATGAGGCCTAATAGAAAGCAGTTGTTGTTGGGGGATTCCATCATAAGAGGTGTGGAGATGGACAATGGTGGTCTTGTGAGGTGTCTTCCCGGAGCTACTGCTCACAGAGACAGGAGACGTATCTGTAATATTGTTAAGCAAGCAAAGCAGGAAGGGGAATTGGATGTACTTGTCCATTTAGGGACAAATGACTTGGCTTGCAATGAGGTTTCAGAGGTTAAGGAAGTTTTTAGTGTTTTTGCCAATGATATACGGCAGGTTGCTTCCACACTGTCATTCTCTGAAGTTCTGCCTGTGCATAACACTCAGAATGACATGCAGATGCGTATTAGGGACTTTAACTTGTGGCTTGGTGAATGGTGTCGGGAGCAAGGATTTGGCTTTATTGCTCATGGTAGCTCTGTTTGGAATGGAAATAAACTGTACAAAAAAGATGGTTTGCATCTTTCTCAAAAGGGAACAAATGTTCTCAGTGAGCAGTTCAGAGGTTTTGCTAAGATGTATTTAAACTAGGAGGGGGGGGCAAAAGGGTGATAAAACATCAATCCAATTGTCCCTCAAAACAAGGACAGAAGGTGCCTGTAGCAAGTGTGTTAAAAAATGATAAGCTTAGAGTCATGTCTACAAATGCTCGCAGTTTAGGGAATAAGATCCATGAACTTGTGGCCATAATGGCAACTGATAGTGTAGATTTAGTCGCTGTTACTGAGACATGGTATAATGAAAAAAATGACTGGGACATAGCAATACCAGGGTACTCTTTATATAGAAAAGACAGGGAAGGCAAGAAAGGGGGAGGGGTGGCCCTGTATGTGAAGGATAGCATAAAATCTAGCCTAATAAAGGTTAGTGAGACAAACATAGAGTCCATTTGGGTTACGTTAGAATTTGGTAATCACACAGTAGTTCGAGTAGGTGTGATTTATAGGCCCCCAGGACAAATTGAAGAGTTAGATAATCTACTAGTTGAAGAAATAGCTAAAATGACAATGAAGGGGGAAGTTATCACCATTGGGTGACTTTAATCTTCCTGATGTGAATTGGAAAACAAAAATAGCTACTTGTGCCAGAAGCACACATATTCTAAACTCCCTACTGGGATTGTCTCTAAAACAAGTCGTTGAGGAGCCAACTCGTAAAGAGGCCATACTAGATTTAGTGTTAACAAATGGAGATTTGGTATCAGATATTACTGTAGGTGAAAGTTTAGGATCCAGTGATCATCAGTCAGTGTGGTTTAATATAAGAACAGTGACTGAGTCACACCACACAAAAACAAACGTTTTAGACTTTTCTAAAATTAGAATATGTGTAAAGGAGTCATTATCAGACTGGAGCAATTTAAATGGAGTCCAAAATAAATGGGATTATTTAAAAGCTGCACTACTGAAGGCAACAGAAAATTGCATTAGGCTTGTCAGTAAAAGCAAAAAATTCAAGAAACCACTGTGGTACTCCGCAGATGTGGCCAAAATAGTAAAAAACAAAAAGTTAGCATTTAGTAATTATAAAAAAAACCAGAGTGAGGAAGACAGAATGACCTATAAGATTAGGCAGAAAGAGGCTAAGCAAGTTATAAGAGCTTCCAAATCACACACAGAAGAGAAAATAGCACAGTCAGTAAAAAAGGGGGACAAAACTGTTTTTAGATACATAAATGAGAAAAGAAAAGTAAAACAAGGATTAGTTAGATTAAAAACAAAAGAAGGAAGGTATGTAGATGAGGATAAAGGTCTAGCTGACTGCCTCAATGAATATTTTTGTTCGGTATTTACAGCTGAAAATGAAGGAAAGGGACCTCTGTTAAAAAAAGGATAAATGAGTCATTTATTACACGTGAGTTTACAGAGGAAGAGGTTCTATTTCAACTGTCAAAAGTAAAGACAAATAAGTCAATGGGACCTGATGGAATACACCCAAAGCTATTAAAAGAGCTTAGTGGTGTACTAGCAAAACCATTAACAGATTTATTTAACCAATCATTGTTAACAGGAGTAGTCCCAGAAGATTGGAAGTTAGCGAATGTTGTGCCCATTCACAAGAAAGGTAATAGGGAGGAGTCGGGCAACTATAGGCCAGTAAGCCTTACTTCAGTAGTGGGGAAAGTGATGGAAACCATGTTAAAGGATAGGATTGTTGAACATCTAAAAACACATGGATTTCAAGATCAGAGACAACATGGGTTTACTTCAGGGAGATCATGCCAAACTAATCTTATTGATTTTTTTGATTGGGTAACTAAAATTATAGATCAGGGTGGTGCAGTAGACATTGCTTACCTAGATTTCAGTAAGGCTTTTGACACTGTTGCACATAGAAGGCTTATCAATAAACTGCAATCTTTGAGTTTGGATTCCAATATTGTTGAATGGGTAAGGCAGTGGCTGAGTGACAGGCAACAGAGGGTTGTAGTCAATGGAGTATATTCGAAGCTTGGGCTTGTCACCAGTGGGGTACCTCAGGGATCTGTACTTGGACCCATTCTCTTTAATATTTTTATTAGTGATATTGCAGAAGGTCTTGATGGTAAGGTGTGTCTTTTTGCGGATGATACTAAGATATGTAACAGGGTTGATGTTCCAGGAGGGATAAGCCAAATGGCAAATGATTTAGGTAAACTAGAAAAATGGTCAGAGTTGTGGCAACTGACATTTAATGTGGATAAGTGCAAGATAATGCATCTTGGACGTAAAAACCCATGGGCAGAGTACAGAATATTTGATAGAGTCCTAACCTCAACATCTGAGGAAAGGGATTTAGGGGTGATTATTTCTGAGGAGTTAAAGTTGGTGACACCGCCACGACTTGCAGGCAGGCCTGCTGCCACCTCCTCTACTCCTCCTACTCCATCCTCTTCCATAACCTCCTCGGCTGAGTCCTCTTCTGCTGCTGTGTCTTGCTCCACATCAACGTCACCCCCCCAGCTCCCCAGGTACTATTCCACATCCCAGATACGGCAGTGTCACGCCGTCTTGGGGTTGACTTGCCTGAAAACAGAGAGTCACACCTGACCAGCACTCCTGTCCGCCCTGAACGCACAGGTGGATCAGTGGCTGACTCTGCACCAACTGGAGATCGGCCAAGTGGCATTGAATTTGGGCAAGTTGACACATGTGCTGTGCATGGCACATGTGTGTAATCTGATCGTACAACGCTTTGTGCATAAGTACTAGGTTTCATGCTGTCGTGCCTGTTGAGGGACCCTCGTATAAAAAGGCTGAAGGAGAACGACCTGTACTGGGTGTCCACACTACTAGACCCCCGGTATAAGCAGAAAGTGCCTGAAATGTTACCGAATTACCGCAAGTCGGAAAGGATGCAGCAGTTCCAAAATAAATTAAAAAGTATGCTTTACACAGCGTATAAGGGTGATGTCACAGCACAACGGGAATCTAACAGGGGAAGAGGTGAAAGTAATCCTCCTCCTCCCACGACCACGCCGGCAAGGACAGGATGCTTTACAGACGTGTTGTTGATGGAGGACATGCAGAGCTTTTTAAGTCCTACGCATCGCCACAGCCCTTCGGGGTCCACCCTCAGAGAATGACTCGACCGACAGGTAGCAGACTACCTCGCCTTAACTGCAGATATCGACACTCTGAGGAGCGATGAACCCCTTGACTACTGGGTGTGCAGGCTTGACCTGTGGCCTGAGCTATCCCAATTTGCGATAGAACTTCTGGCCTTCCCCGCTTCAAGTGTCCTGTCAGAAAGGACCTTCAGTGCAGCAGGAGGTATTGTCACTGAGAAGAGAAGTCGCCTTGGTCAAAAAAGTCTAGATTACCTCACCTTTATTAAGATGAATGAGGGATGGATCCCGAAGGGACTGACAGTGGGCGATACATTTGACTAAAAAAGGCCTGATGAGGGGACTACTTAACACACCATTTCTATCTGGTGGCACATTAGATTACACACGCAGTGCCCCAAATTTGAAGTAGGAGGACCAATCAAGCATCTTTTTCCATCTCCCGGTTCCTAAAATCGATGCCATATACACGTCCCCTGATAGGGGACGTAACAGGGATTACACTGATAGGAATAGTACTACTTAACACACCTTATAATAACGCAGAGAGATGCAACGCAGAGAGAGGAGTCTGAAGAAGAGGAGTCAGAGGAGGAAGGTGGCTTTGAGGAGGTGGAAGACCAAACACAGCAGGCGTCCCAAGGGGCTTGTTGTCACCTTTCGGGGACCCTTGGTGTTTTACGTGACTGGGTGGAGGAAGAGACCTTCAATGACATCAGATTGGACAAGGAACGGGACATGGCTAGCTTGGTATCCAACCTTGTGCAAATGGGGAGTTTGCGGTTCTGCAAATTGACTGTTTGCGGGTGTTTGCGGTGCGTTAAACGGGGAGTTTGGTCTGTCACTGTGAAGCGGGCGTAACCCTTACACTACCTGATCGATACAACATCATACCTGATGTTTTAAAGCACGTTATTCCAACCAATATAGGAATGTTAGGTGATTTATGCCCTTTATGGATTAAAACCAGACTCTGCATCAACTATGTAATTTTCCATGGGAGTTTTGCCATGGATCCCCCTCCGGCATACCACAGTCCAGGTGTTAGTCCCCTTGAAACAACATTTCCATCACTATTGTGGCCAGAAAGAGTCCCTGTGGGTTTTAAAATTCGCCTGCCCATTGAAGTCTAAGCGGTTCGACCGGTTTGTATATCATGTTTAGTTTACTTTGCTGACAATGTTGTGTTTTTTTTAAATTGTTTTACCATTTATTTCAACTAATAGGATACACAAAATTCATCATGGTCTTGAATTAACCCTTGTCAATTAATACTTAATTGACATTTTTATGTGCTATACAAGATAGACAGAAAGATGGAAAGACAGATAGACAGATAGACAGACAGATAAACAGACAGGCAGATAAACAGACAGATAGAAAGACAGATAGATAGACAGACAGACAGGTAGAAAGACAGATAGACATACATATAGACAGACAGAAATACAGACAGATAGAAAGACATATAGACAGACAGACAGATAAACAGACAGAAATACAGACAGACAGACAGGTAGAAAGACAGATAGACAGATAGACAGACAGACAGACAGACATACGGACAGACAGAAATACAGACAGATAGAAAGACAGATAGACAGACAGACAGACAGATAAACAGACAGATAGAAAGACAGATAGACAGATAGAAAGACAGACAGACAGATAGACAGACAGACAGAAATACAGACAGATAGACAGATGGAAAGACAGACAGACAGACAGATAGACAGAAATACAGACAGATAGACAGACAGAAAGACAGATAGACAGACAGACAGGTAGAAAGACAGATAGACAGATAGACAGACAGACAGGTAGAAAGACACATAGACAGATAGACAGACAGACAGACAGAAATACAGACAGACAGATAGAAAAACAGATAGACAGACAGACTATATATGTACAAAGATGTATGAAATTCATCAGTAAGAAAGACATAACAGAAAATTAAGCAGTCTATACATTATTTATTCTCATTTTTTTCTTTATGTATTAAACCAACACAGATAACATTTCCCATATGTTAATCGCGTGTAATTTGGTATTCAAAGCTTTCGTCTACTGATCACTATCTACTTAAAATAGATTTGATTTTGCTTTCTAGAGGTAAAGTTTCACTATATCCTGTAAACGGAAAAGCTGTTGCCAGCTTTGGATCCAGGGACAATACATATTTTTCTCTCAAGTAGACCCCCTGCAACTCTCAGAAACAAACAAAAAACTACGTGTCCTTCCTCTGCATGTTTACAGGAGACCTTGAAAGAACCAAGCACAACAGAAATACCTGAAAATTGCCCCTATGTGTGCGAAAAAATAATAATAAAATGTTTCTTCATACAATTCTTCTGCTCCTGTTTTTATACTTCAGTTGTTAGTAGACAGAGAAATTTTAAAGCAGAACCACTCAGTATGGTACTCTAATGAATAACTAATTCTGATGTTTCCCTCAGTACAAGAGCACAACCTAGTGGACAAAGTAGAAAATCGATGGCCAAAACATTATTGATCTCACAGTTCTTAAAATTGAAAAATCAAACACACATAACAGAGCTTCTGTTTAGAATAATTTTGTTTATATTTGTCATCTACAGTGTTTTATCACTGTGGAACGGCTCTAATTCTTACACAAAAATCTATACGTACTTATTGTATGATGATTAAGTTTTATACCTGGCAGAGTTTTTTTCGATAAAGCTGAAAGAGCTCCGGATTTGATATAAGATGGCTATTGTCCACTTAGCAACATCTCCAGGGCTTCCTCTACCTTTCAGAACTTACTATTTGTGGCAAGAGAAAGTTCTTTTTACTGCGTGCACTGGAGATGGGTATGTTGGTGCTGTGTATGATGTCATATTTGACACATTTATTCAGCACTTTGCATTGTACAGGGGAAATATGTTCTCTACTTGACACTATCTCCAAAGTCAAAGATATGTATCCAGGAAAGACCCAGGTGACACAATGTACAGTCGTTGAGGATTATGCAAGAGGTATGTTATTCGACTTTACAGTTTAATTTCTGTTCTGTGCAACAAACCCTTGCAATCGCCCAGTAGTCAGGGATTAGGATTATTTAACTGGTATATCTTTCATGTTTTCTACACATATCTTTAAATGTATCAACACAATTAGCAATGCACTCACGTCATCCTTATTAAAGGGGAATTGACACCTCCAAGGAACAATAACGTATTTGTGAGGTGGGACAAATACAATAAAATATTTAAGTCCACATCTCTTTTATCCTGCAATTGTGCGCCTCCATCTTAGCATCCTGTCAATCATTGTTATAAACCGTAAACATTGTCCATTGCACTGGACAGTATAGAGATAGCATATCGAGAAGATGAGATATGCAACAATGTTTTTGCTTTTCCTCATCGTTTGAAATGTTTGCTCTGGCTTTGCCTTGTGTGGACTAGATTCTCATGTAATTTGATAAATCTTTAATATAAACATAAAAGAAAAAGTAGCATCTCGTGAAAAAAAAAGGTAAACACAACTTAAAGGGGATTTTCAATGCATTATTCAATTATGAAATTCTAGAGACGTAACAGTTCCCCTTTAACAAAATACTAATGTGATAATGGTAAAGGACCACTGTGGGCATCAAAATGTTTTATTCATCAACTGGGTATCTCAATGATGAATTAAACATTGTAAAAAGTTTATATTTTTTATTGTATATTTTTCTAAAAAATTTACATGTGTGTCTTACTTTTTGCTGCTCTTAAATGGCCCAATATTTTTTATTTAGCTATTTCTGGCATTTATAAAGCGCCAACATATTCCGCAGCTCATCAAAAATACCTTGAATGTTTTGAGATCATACTAAATTAAAAAAAAAAGTGAATAATGTGTTACTCTGTTACATAAAAATACAACATACATCTAGGTTAAATGTAACATTCTGTTTTGAAATTCCGATCTACACTATTAAAATACGTGTTTTATAAAAAAAATATACCATGCAACTCTCTTTTAGCATTCTGCAGTAAGGTGAAATGGTTCCCCAGAATCGAGGTGAATGAATGAGCCACATTATTAATGTCACCACAAACTAATATGATTTATTGAGGAGGGGTCTGGAGATACAATGTCACACTCACAAGACTGAGGATCTGATTAAAAGATCAATCAAACACAGAAAATTCTTCACAAACTGACACACATATGAAACAAGATGCGTCAGAACATAATTGTAGTATGATGATATTTTTGTAATCAAAGTGCATCCAAAATTTTATATTAATTCTCACGTATCTACTATATACATATTATAGAAATTTTAAAGTGCGCACACACACACACACACATACTTACATTTATATGTAGAAAAAAATAGAGACATCTATATGACATAGATATATACAATAAAACATAGATCAAGGAATTACACTATAAATATATGTTATCATACAATATCTTGCTAGGTATTTGCTATTGGAAACTACATATTATCATTTTAATATACACTAATATTATCAGTTATAGTTTGTGCAATTTAGTATTGAGTTATAAAAAGTAAAAATACATCTCTCACACATTGATCTGCAATTTGATAATAATTTATATATATATATATTGTTTCCCCTAATACTACCTATATAACGCATTCAATTTATGTCCATTTTTTGGTAATCTATTAATTGAACTTTGCTTGTTTATTTTGTACATCTTATTTATAATTTTTGAAGATTTAGTGCCATTAGCAAAATTGCTTTTTCTAGAATTTGTAAATAATGTTAAGCAAATGGTCATAATCTCTTAAGGCCATAGCTATAGTTTATATTAAACATGAAAAAAAAATCTAAATGTAAATACAAAAAGAGAGCTGTTGATTACTTTTTTTGTATTTTAAATGCACAATAGAATTGCTGATCTAATCTTAGAAATACTCGAATGTCTAATTAAAATTCTCTATGCAATATAAAATATTCATTATGTTCAGTCACAAATACATATTAATCTGTTATTAACAAAAGAAATTCTCAGTTGGTTGCAGTAGGATTACGGTTTTTACAAACCGATTTCCTTTATATTAAGAAGCCGGCTGTCAAATATATGCAAATTCTGATCTAAACCAAACAGAATCAGGTTTAGTGGCTGTATTTGTTTTTTAAAAGGAGCATGCCCTACAACAATTATATATTGTTAGTATCCCTATTGCTATATTTTTGATTAATGTTTTTTGTGAGAGTTGACAGATAAGCAAGAAAAATTGACATATTATAAACTAATAAAAAAAAAAACATAATGCTTGAATCTGCCCACAGGCTGTTTACATTGGGAAGCTAAATCGATGCATTAATCAAGGCTGTTTTAGACTAAGATATAGTTAATGATGCAATGAGCAAACCAACATTAACAAAATCATTTATTTTCTTGCATTGTGTAAATATTACTTCAACAAACGGAATGTAATTTTTATAACAATACTTTATTCAGTAGTTTTATAACTGGACTTCAAAAACACAAACACATTCATTGTCATGCCCGCAACGTTACTGAGTTTCAATGTAAATGGCTTTATTAAATAGGATTTAAACTTTGATGTCATAAATCAAACAGGACAGTAGTATTTGTTGAACATAGGTGTACTTAGCCGGGGCAGTATGAAATATCTTCTATATCTGACGAATATAGTCTATGACAGGGCTGTCCAACCTGCGGCCCCCCAGATGTTGCTGAACTACAACTCCCATGATTCCCTGGCTATCTGTTTAATTGAAAGAATCATGGGAGTTGTAGTTCAGCAACATCGGGGGGGGGGGGGCGCAGGTTGGACAGGCCTGGTCTATGATGTAGGCATGCCCCTTGTCTGTCTCTCCGCTCTGCCGATGACCTTCTTCTGTTCGCTACTCATACCCATACTGCTAACTTGTGTTTGCAGGACTTCTTGCAGGCGGTTCCTTTCCTTTCAAACAGCCTGCCTACCCCCATCATACTTTCACCTAGTCTTCATTGTTTAAGAAGTCCCTCAAAATTCATCTGTTCAGAAATGCTTATAGCCTCCGAGAGTAACTTCTTTGTTACATATCTGTCTCTCTCCTAAAGAGCCACACTACATTCTCATCTCCAGTTCTGCAACTTTTTCACCTTGTTTGTTTGCTGTCCCCTTTGATGCCCTATTGCAGGTGTCAGCAACCTATGGCACATGTGCTACGCATGGCACTCAAGGTGCATTTGCCGACACTCAAGGCTGCCAGAGATAAACAGGCTCTGGACTAACAGGAGTCCCAGTGGGACTTCAGATATCTGCTAGTACAAACCGATCCACATTTGCAGGTGGTGAGGGGAAGTCCTTAAGTTACGCATTGCAGCACTCCTCTCCTCGCTTGTGAACGGGAAACCACACTGGAGTATATCAGCCCACAGCAGCTATCGCAGCTCCTCCCATTGACCTGTACCTGGCCATCCCGGTTCCCACAGGTCCCCAGGGAAACCCCACATTGCTAAATATACACAGAGCTGCAGAAAAACCCTCCCCATCATACAACTAATACACACATACACACACCACTGACAATCCACATACATGCACACAACCACACAAACAGCATCTCACATGCAATAACACATGCACATACAGACACACCACCAAACACACAATGTGACATATCATCCACACACACAATTCCATAGGCAGCCCCTCTACAGAGCCCACATTCATAGGTATCATACATAATACCACAAACTACACATGAAAATATACAATATAACAGCCCACATACACACAAATACAATGTTACAAAGCAACTGCAGCACCCGTTAATAACACAAGCAGAATATGGCAAGATAAAACCTAAATTCAAAAGAATAGGACTGGCATGCCAAGGGACTTCAAGGTCTTATTTTGGCACAGTGCTACTAAAAGGTTGCCTACCAATGGCCTATTGTGTTTTTATACTCCACCCCCTCTAGACTGTAAGCTCGTTTGGGCAGGGTTCTCAACCTATTGTTCCTGTAATATTTTGTAATTGTCTCAGAAGACTCTGTCCTTGTTTTTAATTTAGGAAGTCTATTTGGGGCACTTTTGTTTTTGACTGGAGGTATTTCCCAATCGTATTTCCCAATCTAATTAATTAGTTAGAGGGGCTACCTCAAAACAGCAAAAGTGTTGTGGGTGTGTAATACTTAGTATATAGTCTGGATATATTCTCTCATACACCCTTAGAACCACCTGGTATCCTATAGGACTTTTTGCACTGATTAGCTAAAAATGCTGTTTATATATACAGGTGATACCCGAAATTAGAATATCGTGCAAAAGTTCATTTATTTCAGTAATGCAACGTAAAAGGGGAAACTAATATATGAGACAGACGCATTACATGCAAAGCAAGATAGTTCAAGCCGTGATTAGTCATAAGTGCGATGATTATGGCTTACAGCTCATGAAAACCCCAAATCCACAAGGTCAGTAAATTAGAATATTGGGAAAAGGTGCAATATTCTAGGCTCACAGTGTCCCACTCTAATCAGCTAAGTTAGCCATAACACCTGCAAGGGTTTCTAAACCTTTAAATGGTCTCTCAGTCTGGTTCAGTAGGAATCACAATCATGGGGAAGACTGCTGACCTGACAGTTGTGCAGAAAACCATCATTGACACCCTCCATAAGAAGAAAAAGCCTCAAAAGGTAATTGCGAAGGAAGTTGGATGTTCCCAAAGTGCTATATCAAAGCACATTAATAGAAAGTTATGTGGAAGGGAAAAGTGTGGAAGAAAAAGGTGCACAAGCAGCAGGGATGACCGCAGCCTGGAGAGGATTGTCAGGAAAAGGCCATTCAAAACTTTTGGGGACTTTCACAGGGAGTGGACTGAGGCTGGAGTCAGTGCATCAAGAGTCACCACACACAGACGGATCCTGGACATGGGCTTCAGATGTCGTATTCCTCTTGTCAAGCCGCTCCTGAACAACAAACAACGTTAGAAGCGTCTTATCTGGGCTAAAGAAAAACAGACCTGGTCTGTTGCTCAGTGGTCCAAAGTCCTCTTTTCTGATGAGAGCAACTTTTGCATCTCATTTGGAAACCAAGGACCCAGAGTCTGGAGGAAGAATGGAGATGCACACACTGCAAGATGCTTGAAGTCCAGTGTGAAGTTTCCACGGTATGTGTTGATTTGGGGAGCCATGTCATATGCTGGTGTTGATCCACTGTGCTTCATTAAGTCCAGGGTCAACGCAGCCGTCTACCAGGAGATTTTGGAGCACTTCATGCTTCCTTCCACAGACGAGCTTTATGGGGATGCTTACTTCATTTTCCAGCAGGACTTGGCACCTGCCCACACTTCCAAAAGCACAAAAGCCTGGTTCAATGACCATGGGATTACTGTGCTTGATTGGCCAGCAAACATGCCTGACCTGAACCCCATAGAGAATATTTTGGGCATTGCCAAGAGAAAGATGAGAGACATGAGACCGAACAATGCAGAAGAGCTGAAGGCCGCTATTGAAGCATCCTGGTCTTCCATAACACCTCAGCAGTGCCACAGGCTGATAGCTTCCATGCCGCGCTGCATTGAGGCAGTAATTGCTGCAAAAGGGGCCCAAACCAAGTACTGAGTCCATATGCATGCTTATACTTTTCAGAGGTCCGATATTGTATGTACAATCCTTGTTTTATTGATTGCATGTAATGTTCTAATTTACTGAGATTGTGGATTTGGGGTTTTCATGAGCTGTAAGCCATAATCATCGCACTTATGACAAATCACGGCTTGAGCTATCTTGCTTTGGATGCAATGCGTCTATCTCATATATTAGTTCCCCCTTTTACATTGCGTTACTGAACTAAATTCACTTTTGCACGATATTCAAATTTTTCGAGTATCACCTGTACCTTCCTAATGAGTTCAGGAGTATCTCATTCATGAGGAGATTACCAAACTACTTATAACCACCTGCTCAATGTGATGAAGCTATTTATAACTGAATGTTACATTTACTAATGTTTCTATGATTCCCTTCTTATATTTAGATTTATCTACAGTCCAGTTAAAATAGAATATGTGTTTATTTAAAGTGTTTACCTAAATAAATTAAAAAGGTGAAGGTTCTGGAGTGGCCATCACAGTCTCCTGACCTTAATATCATCGAGCCACTCTGGGGAAATCTTAAACGTGCGGTTCATGCAAGATAATAAGGCGGAGTATCTTACATGCACTTTCCAAATGGTTCTTTACATGGGTACTTTCCTATAATACACCCTAAGAAAAATAAAACAGTAGATGATAGTGCAATATTGTCTGTACTGTTAATCACTTCAATTCGATAAAGTTTTCACGAGTGCACACTCACAATGATGGAGCCACTATAGGTTAGGCTCAGACAATTCGCCTGGTGGGATGTAAAGGGTCCCACTCCCTCCTCTGTGCTCCGGAATCCTTGTACAGGATAATCACAGGTTCGCAGATGGAGTATAGTTAAATAGTATTTATTTATTGGTAAAATACACAAATCAAAAACATAAAATAGTAAAAGAAGACCTTACAATCTCTGTGGATCAGTCTTAAAAGCAAAACGCGTTTCGCCCCTTCAGGGGGCTTCCTCAGTTGCTGTTGAGTTTCCTGGATCCTTGTTCGTTTTTAAATGCCTTCTGTTGCCGCTTTTTTCCGTCCCTCCCTTCATTTCCGGTTTGCCGAACTTCCGGTTTCCGGTCTTTGCGTTCCACCCTTGGACCGCACACGCAATACGCCTGAGTTTCCTGTAGGGTACCAGTCTCTCTCCTGTTCCGGTTATTTTTGTGTTCCACCGTTGGAACGCATGTACGGGCTTCCTGAATGTCTCTTATTTAGAACGCTTTGTGTGTTCTATCTTAAGTGTCCTTATCACAATGGGCTCATGCATCGGAGAGCAGGGAGAGAGAAAGGGAAAATGAAGAAGAAAAAAGGGGGGGAAGAAGGATGTTACTTGCCTTAACTGCCATAGGAAAAAAGGTGTTTAAAGCATATACATATACATCTCCTTACAAAAGAGCATAAAGACACTCTGCTATTTCTGCTTGTAGTGATGTGAAAAGTACATAAACAATGAATAAATAATATATAAATAGAAGCTCCCATGCCTCTACAGGTGCAGTAGTGTTACCTAAATCTCGCATTTAAAAGCACAAGTTTCTTAAAGGTATATGCCTCCATAATTCATATATAATAAAAACGATTCTAAAAACCGATTTAAAATATTTTAAACAATTTTATAAAATTAATGGTGCAGAAAAAGTTCAAATAATGCCATTCTACAATTACTGAATGGGGCTGTCTAGGCCTAAGCGTAAACTGATAAATAAAACCACATCTCTCAAAAACATACAGTTTCAACAGGTAAAGCCCAAGAAAATATATCATTAAAAGCAGTTTTAAAAATGACACACTTCAAAATCAGCATTTAGGCCATGCGGTGATAGGGAATTAAACTCGAAAATATACTTCATTTCCTCTCTCCCTAACTTGCGTATATAATCCCCACCCCTCCAATCCCTTTTAACTTCTTTAATGGCGCAAAAGAATAATTTGCTGGGATCTTGATCGTGCTTTTCTTTAAAGTGGAGCGGAACACTATGGGTCTCCACCCCATTTCTGATGTTCCTAATGTGTTCCGCAACTCTTACTTTTAATGGCCTGATCGTTCTGCCTATATATAATAGGTCACATGGACATTTTAAAACGTATATAATTCCTTTTGTGTGGCAGGTTAAGTGATCCTTTATACAGTACGTTTTTTTTATAATGTGTCCTATATCTGTTAAGTGTCTTTTTTTGCTGTTAGTTGTTCTACAGGGTAGACACATTCCGCATCCATAAAAACCTTTTAGATCCTTTAAAAAATGGCTGGATTTCTTTGGGCTAAGACAGCTTTTAACTAAAATATTTTTAAAATTCTTTGCACCTCTATAGATAATTCTGGGTTCGGGCTGTAAAATCTTATTGAGGATAGGGTCATCTTGTAGTAAATGCCAGTGCTTCTTAATTGTTTTCCTTATTTGTTTGTTTCGTCCATTATAGTTACAAATAAAGGATATATCATTGGCATTTCCTTGCTCTTTTTTAGGTTTATATTTTATAAGTTCCTTTCTGGGTACTTTTCTCACTTCTTCAAAATCTCTCTCTACACTTTCCCTACTGTATCCCTTCTCTATAAATTGCCGTTTAATATAACTGGCTTGTTCTATATAATCAGATTCTTTTTTACAATTTCTTCTAATCCTTAGAAATTGGCCTCTTGGTGCGTTCTCCAGCCACGGGTTATGATGACAGCTATTTCTCTCTATGTACCCGTTAGCGTCCACTGGTTTAAAGTAGTTCTTGGTATTTATCTTTTCGTTCTCTATGTAGATATGTAGATCCAAGAAGTTTATTTTCTCTTCACTAATGCAGCTCGTTAGGTGAATCGTTAGGTGAATCCCCCAGTCCGACCGGAAACCGGAAGTTCGGCAAACCGGAAATGAAGGGAGGGACGGAAAAAAGCGGCAACAGAAGGCATTTAAAAACGAACAAGGATCCAGGAAACTCAACAGCAACTGAGGAAGCCCCCTGAAGGGGCGAAACGCGTTTTGCTTTTAAGACTGATCCACAGAGATTGTAAGGTCTTCTTTTACTATTTTATGTTTTTGATTTGTGTATTTTACCAATAAATAAATACTATTTAACTATACTCCATCTGCGAACCTGTGATTATCCTGTACAAGGATTCCGGAGCACAGAGGAGGGAGTGGGACCCTTTACATCCCACCAGGCGAATTGTCTGAGCCTAACCTATAGTGGCTCCATCATTGTGAGTGTGCACTCGTGAAAACTTTATCGAATTGAAGTGATTAACAGTACAGACAATATTGCACTATCATCTACTGTTTTATTTTTCTTAGGGTGTATTATAGGAAAGTACCCATGTAAAGAACCATTTGGAAAGTGCATGTAAGATACTCCGCCTTATTTTCTTTGTGTTTGTATTTTAATGTTGGTGAAGGTTAAGGGGACCTCACCAAGGTGTTTGAGTTACTTATTGTTTTTGCACTTAGCATACACTGGGTCTCTGCTATCTATTTTGTATTAGGTTCATGCAAGATGACCAAAGACCAATAATAATAATAATAATAATAATAAAAATGCAGAATATCTTACTGAATCTACTCTTATTTTTCTTGGCCAATGCATAACAATATATGACTATAAACTGACTTTAAACTATTGTGCAATCTGGGAATTGTGATAAATATGAGACACTTGAAGCTTTTTTTTCTGTTACAATCAACATGATTTTGATTCCATCACGTATAGCTTACATTGTTACTGAGTGAAAGATGATTAGAGCTAGCAAAATGACAAGTCTATGAGATCTAGGCAATCATGGATTGAAAAGAAAGGGGTGGAAGGACTTGCATCAGCTACTTTGGATTCTGGACAGAGTAACCAAAAAATAAGAGATTTTTTTTCAGCTAATAATAACAACTATGAAATTCCTCCATTTTCTCTAGAAAAACATAGCCTATTAGGTGGCGTAGGGTGTTGGGTCATGGGTTATGGAATCCGTATGATACTCACAGTCTTCCAGTCACTGAAGATTGGAAAAATTCAATCTATTTTAAGAAAATTATTATACATATATATATATTATAGTGATGGTAGTGAGGCAGATGGTGGTGTTGGATAGACAAACGTCTATGAAGGGGTGTTGCTGTACCTATATAGTAATGTATTTTGTGCAGTGTTAAGTTGGTTTTCCTGCTTTGAATTTCATTTAGGTTTGTTTTTTTTCAACAGAACCCTAAAGCAAGCTAAAATATTTACTTTTAGTATGTGTCAGGATCTGCTCTGATCTGTTCTGATTTCTGACTTGGCTTCTGGTATGCAGTACTCTTTTTTACAATTCTTGTTTAGTTTTTCTTGTTTTTGGGGTTTTCTATTCTATGTCTGGTTTTCTTTCTGCTGTGTTTTTCTGGGTCCATTCCTGTAATCCATCCCTGGAATTCCCAGTCTCCAGGTTTCCTTTAAATCTTTGTTTTATGTTGTCACACCCGTTTTCACCCAAATTTTCTATCATTCCTTTTGTTTCAGTGGTCCCTGTAGGCAGCTGCTCATGACTTCTGCCCTTTCTTAAAGGTAAGTGTTATGTGTGTTTTCTTTGGTTGGTTTAGCGAACATTAGGCAGAGTAGGACCTGCCGAATATGGGGTACGTTGGCGTTGTGGCAGGCTTATGCAATGTATGCTCATATAATGTAACTAAATTCCCATAGTTTTCATATATAGTACTTAGTTTGGTCTCCTCTTGTTTTGCCTATTATTATCTTGTCTTGTTTATTTTGTATTCCCAGTCCATGTACAGTCCTGTCCTGTCCTGCCCATGTCCTGTTGTTTCCCTTATGTATTGTGTACATGCTCTGGGTTTAGCTTTCTATCCTTCTCTGGTTCTGGGTTCTACTAGTTTTGTCTTGTTTTCTTGTTTGGTGTCTATCCTAGCCTTATCTCGTTTCTAGTACTGGATACAACTCAGCATATGTCTGCTCTGGCTTCCACTAAGCTGCTACAGGGTCTTGGTTTGTGGCTACACAAACGCTGGTGCTCAACACCAGGAGGCGTGCAGTTACCCTGCACCAGGCCCTACATGTCCACTACCACGCTGAAGACTCCGCTCATCATCCTCATCAGGCTAGACATTTGGAGAGCAAAAAATGGGTCGCAAGAGAATACTGAGAACGGGCAGCAGCTGAAATACCCTTTGGTGGGTCCCCGCTCAGTTCTCAAGCTGTTTTTTGCTCATCTTGTGCCATTACAGAGAGAACATCTCTGAAACATATCAGACTGGTCCCACCCATACGGGCAGTCTTATATTATAATAAACTGTATATAAAAACTTAAAATAAAAATATTATACACGAGTACGCAATGATGAGATCATTCAAACAATTATTATTCTAGACATTATTACTGGTGTTATATTAGTTGTAATGGACTTTTATAAAAACTAAGAAAATAGTTTGAGCTCTACAAATCCACATGTAGAGCCAGATTACCTATAAACTGGCTTATGCAGATGTCTAGGGCGCAGACTCAAGACAGGTGCCTGAAGCTTCAGCTCTGGCTGTAAGAAGGGCTTCCCTGAGCTGGCTTGGAGATCAGACAATCTCCCTGCTCGGCCCTGTGCCCCCTCACTTGCTCGAATGAGCATTGGGATCTGCACCAATATAACTTTAAAAGCTCCCTCACTGCCCCCACTTCTTGATAAATCTCAACTCAATAGCAAGTCTCTGATTCACTGACAGAGTTCCAGAGCACAAGGGAGCTTTTTAAGTTATCTGCAACTGAAATTGCCACTGATCACACTGCTCATTAGAAATCCAGTTCCCCAAGTCACCAAGTGCCACCATCAGGGCATGCCAAATGTGACAATTGTCACAATACCTGGGGGCCCAGAATGCTTGGGGTGACAAAGTCTCCCTTTGATCTTGTAAAAAAAAACTAAGTTTCTGACAGCTTCAGTATTCAGGGCCAGCCCCAGTCCTGAAGGCCTAGAATCCAATGTGCATATATATACATATATATATATATATATATATATATATATATATATATATATATATATATATATATATATATATATATATAGTGATTATCAGTCCCATCCTGTTCCTCTCTGCGGATCATTTCTGGCCTTGGCTTCTGATATCCAGTACTCTTTTTTTACAATTCTTGTTTAGTTTTTCTTGCTTTTTCTGGTTTTCTATTCCATGTCTGGTTTTCTTTATGCTTTTCTTTATTCTTTATGGGTTTTCTGGGTTCATTCCTTTATTTCGTTCCTTTGCCATTTCTCCTTTTTGTTTCAGTGTTCCCTGCTAGCAGTGGTCTCATTCCTCTGCTCCTTTTCTTGCAGGTAAGTACTGTGTGTGTTTTATTGTTGTACTTTTAGTCATGCATATCTAGGCAGTTAGGACCCACTGTAATTGGAGTACTTTGGCGCAGTGGTGGGCTGCATACATCTTGGCCATTTATGTATGTCTAAATCTTCAATGTTTATTACATATTTAGTACTTGGTTATTTCTCCTCTTGTTTTGCCTTGCATCTCTTGTCTTGCTTTATATTGTCTTCTATTCTCAGTTCATGTACAGTCCTGCCCTGCCCTGCCCTGTCCATGTCCTGTTCTTGTTTCCCTCATATCTTGTGTACATGTTCTGCTTTCTGCCCTGCTCCGGTTCTGGGTTCTTCTAGTCTTGTCTTGTTTTTGTTTGATGAATATTCTAGTCTTGCTTTGTTTCTAGTACTGGATACATATCTGCATTTTATCAAGCTCCTGGGATCCGCAGCAGCTGCATCAGGGCCCTGGTATGTAGCCGCACAAACCTTGGTGTTCAACCTTGGGTACCCTGCACCAGACCCTGATTGTTCATTTCCATGCTGTAACTCCTACCATCATCAGGTATACAGGGGTCCTGGTCTCCGGACCGCCACCCATGACAGTATCGCTATATATGTATGCACTGCGGCTGCTGCTGTGTAGTATAATGAAGAGGGGAAATAGGAGACTACTGAATCCACACATAAACACTGCATGCACTAAACACCCACTGCATCCAAAACATGCACTGCATCCACTACACAAATACACTGTGTTCACTACACAAATACACTGTGTTCACTACACAAACACACACTGCATCCACTTTACAAACCCCCACACATGCACTGTGTTTACTTTACACACACTGCAGTCCACTTTACTCTCACACACTCTCTGCATCCACCACACACACTCTAAATCCACTATACACATACATTAACACACACACTGAATCGACTATATACACACCACTTTATTTATCCTTGTGAGTGGGGACTTGGGAGTGAGTCCTGTGGCTAGACTCAGAGTTAGGCAAACTTGGGTGCCAACCCCCGGAGGCCAAGGCCTTGAGCTGTCCCCAAAATTTCTGATGGCAGCTCTGAGCTCAACCTCCACCAGACCACCATAGCTCCGGTCCAGAGTGCACGCCACTTGACCACCAGGGATAAAAGCTCTTCCTGCTAAAAGATAAGTGGGAGGGGGGAAAAAAACTTCACACATACAACACTTACCTAGACTCACACTCCCCTGCACAAACATGCAACACTCCAACTCCTCCACTCATGAAATTATGCAACTTCACACACAATTATCAACCAGCACACACAGACACACTCGGCCTCCTCCACAAACAGCATTCAGCAACTTCACACACTCACACAAAAAACTCAGTCTTCCCCACACACATACAATACTCAGCCACCACACACATATAACACTCACAGGACTGAGCCCAGAACTCAATCTGGCATCTTGACTATGGCAACCTTAATTTGGATCTAGAGACTCAAAGCTTTTAGACCGAAATGTTCATTTTAAATGTGAAAGCCCAATCATACATGCCAAGTTCTGGAAAATGTATGTGATTTTTTTTTTTTTTTTTTAATGATCGCATAGCAAGGGCACAGATCAAGGTAGAAGAAATAACCAATAGGTGAAAAAGGAGGAGCAGTAAAAAAATAATCTATATTTATTTGTAATATATTTATTAAATATAATATAAATATGCTCCTCATTTTTTCCCCTGTTGCTTTCTTCACACTTGATCTGTGAATAAAATGTGCATTTGACTGTCCCCTAGCCATCAATTATCTTTTTTTCCTATCAATTATCTCTAATTTTTGACATCACTTTTAGAATACTGAAATAAAACGAACATGCTTGTCCACTGCACGAGATTAGACTATTTGGCAGTTTGGAAATTGAGAATTCGCACGATCACCCAGTTGGCAAAAATTCGGATGAATAGCGGTTTGTAATGAAACAAATCTCCAAATCTAGCTATAGGCGCTATTATTTTAACCTGACAGCGTAGAGAAAGTATACAAAGAAGGGGAGAGATAAAACAATGTTTCTATATCTCCTCTTCCTTTGCAATGTTTGCCCTGGGTTTGCGTTGTATAAATTGGATTACGATATCATTTGATACGTTTTTTTAATACAAATGTAAAACAAAATAAAACATCTAATGAAAATAAGTTAACACAGGTTTTCATGGTGTAAATTCCAGAGATGTGATAGCTCCATTTTGTTAAATGTAACCTCTAATCAAGGGTTAATAGAGGTGTGACCTTTTCTAAAGAGACATGTGGGCAACCTAAGTATGGGGTAAATATAGAATGAAAAGAGTGAAGGCCTTTTTAGATCTGGTAAGTTTCAAGGCCATAACTGATGCAAATGTATACATTAGGAGGTATGAAATACTAAGAATATGCAGTATCGGTTGAATGAACTGGGTGGTGTTGTGTATGAGTCAATGTCACAGTCCAAATACATATTTGTGGTGGTTGATCACTTGAGCATATGTTGGAGAAGGGTAGTGGTGTTAGTCAATCATATTTGGGTATGTTGTGTGTGTGTGTGTGAGTGTATGTATGTATGTATGTATGTATGTATATCTATAGCTATATCTCTCTTTAAAAACGATTTTAAAATGGTTTGGCTTTGCGGGCACAGATCCGCACCTCCACTACTAACACTGGAAAGCTTAATAGTGTGAACAATACAAAGTTGTATTCCTTACACTATAGAGCCCTATGGTCCCCCCTCCGTCGCGCCCCTGGGCTTGTAAAGGGTTAAAAAAAAAAACCTCTCCCTCGGGACTAGGCCTGTGCTCCACGTCCTCCGACATCATCAAACATGGGGGATAATGCAAATGCGCGCTGAGCATGAGCATTAGGCCTTCCCCATTGGAAAGCATTGCTTCAATGCTTTCATATGGTGATTCTACCGATGCTGGATGACCTCATGCAGAGGGTGAGGATGTCCAGTGCTAGTAAGGCGACCAATAGTTGGTTAGCCACCAGGAAGTGCCTCTAGTGACTGCCTGACAGCCACTAGAGGCAGTCTTAGTCCTGCAATGTAATTATTGCAATTTCTCAAAAACTTAAATGATTTACATTGCAGGACCAAGGGGGATAGGGACATACTACGATGAGATTATTTATTTATTTATAAAATATTTTACCAGGAAAGATACATTGAGATTTCTCTCGTTTTCAAGTATGTCCTGGGTGATGAAGTGGTGTGGGTAACTTGAGTCCCTTTAAACTCCTAAGCAAAAGCTTTAGTTAGCTCTCTTGAGCTAAAGCCTTTTACACATAAGTTTAAAGCTATGTTTTGTTTTGTTTTGTTATTACCGTAATTCACAATTATTAATATTTTTACTGTAAAAAAAGTTATATAAAGAAATATTACTCATAAACAAAAGTAATCTGGGATAATTTAATTTTTCATCTCCAGTTGTACTACATAGACAAATACATTATGTAATGTAATTAGCAATTCAACTGAGAGCATCTTATTTAAATTGCTGTTTTATTAATTAATTATTTTAAAGGCTAAAATTATTTTTAATTGCACACATTAATTAGTGATGAATACAAATCTAGGAAATATGTCATTACACATGAATAATTTATATGGAATCATTGATTCATCTTTATTACATCTTGTAAAAAATGTTTAAAAAGCAAAAAAGTCAGACCAGAAAGATGATATAAGTGTGTCTTAACCATTTTTTATCATATACTGACTTAGTTAACATAGTTAATTAAGGATCAAATACATTAGGACTCGATGCATTTAATTAGTAATTCAGTTATTACTCTTGTAAAAAAACAGTTGATTTATAGTTTTGCATTCATGTTATCTGTTAACTGTTGAACCGGTCTGAAGTAGAAAAAGTATTATGCATTTTAAGAAGTTGATTTAAAAAATATATATATAATGCACAAATAATGAGACAGCACCTTTGTAGGGGTTTTACAACAGACATTCCATTCTATCGCGCGTTGATAACCTATTACTATAATGCTTAGTACCCGAGCTATCGGTGTTGGAACGCTTAAAATAAAATACTTTCACATATTCCATATTAAGGTGATCAACGCCTAAAATTCCACAGGAGAAAGTGTGCAGCTAAGAAGTGAGAGAACCTTCTATTATGAGGTGGCCATTCAAATCGCTGCATTCTTTCATGCTGTAGAGGACCTGTGGACAAGATGGCAGTAACTCAAATTGCGTCTGATATTAGGCAAGAGCTATGATCACTGCAAAACCGCTACTCCACATAAGTAACACCGGTTACTTTTTCTTTTCTTTGGGAGATAAGTGAAAGTTACTGTCTCGAGAACATTTTATGTTCTCACATACAAAATGCAAAATATGTTTTACATTGCAGCACTAAGTGCAATAGGGACACAGCACCCAGACAACTTAAATTAGCTAAAGTGGTCTGGGTGCCTATAGTGTCCCTTTAAGTTTCACATTACGGTACATTAGATTAATGCAATGGGGACACTCCACTGCCTGTTGTCTATTAAGATGAAGTCCAGGGAACCATCATTTCATTTCATGAATTTTATTTTTAGGTATTCTTAATCTGGTTTGTTGTAATGCAGGTCATACTATATTCAATGCTTGGCTTTCTTGCCTACATGTCAATGAGCTTGATTTTATTCACATGTTAGAAATGGAAGGGGCTTAACCTTATCAATTAATTTGGATAGGTGTCCATGCTCTCTAGGCCATGTTCAGGGCCGGCGCTACCTGTTAGGCGGACTAGGCAGCCACCTAGGGTGCCCCATGGGAAGGGGTGCCACCAGGAGCACTGGCCCCCCTCATGCTGCAGCCGCCTGAGCGCTCTGTAGAGAGCCTCAGGTGGTTGCAGCTTTGCCCGGGCTGGTGCGTCCATGAGGGCGCACGGCCTGGGTGCAGCATGAGGAGAGGGACTGACAGGAGGGAAGTGCTCATCGCTCCTTCCTGTCACTCCCTCACTGTAGCGTGGCCGAGCCCTGTATGGTCCGCGGGTGCAGGGATCATCTGTCTCCTGTACCCGGCCGGACTAACAGGAAGTGCACACTGTACCCGCTCCCTGTACCCGTGGACCATACAGGGCTCGGCCACGCTACAATAGAGGTGGGGGGGGGAATTGACAGGGAGGCAGGGGGAGAAAGAGAGTGACAAGGGAGGGAGGGAGGGGGAAAAAGAGGGTGGCAAGGGAGGGGGAGAAAGAGGGTGACAAGGGAGGGAGGGGGAGAAAGAGGGTGACAAGGGAGGGAGGGGGAGAAAGAGGGTGACAAGGGAGGGAGGGGGAGAAAGAGGGTGACGAGGGAGGGAGGGGAAGAAAGAGAGTGACAAGGGGGAGGGAGAGGGAGAAAGAGAGTGACAAGGGGGAGACGGAGGGGGAGAAAGAGGGTGACAAGGGGGGGACGGAGGGGGAGAAAGAGGGTGACGAGGGAGGGGTAGAAAGAGAGTGACAAGGGGGGGACGGAGGGGGAGAAAGAGAGTGACACGGGAGGGAGGGGGAGAAAGAGAGTGACAAGGGAGGGGGGAGAAGGAGAGTGACAAGGGAGAGAGAGATTGACATCCATCACACATACACACACACACAATCATGCAACCCTTACACACACAGAAACACACAATGCATTCCTTACACACACTCAATGCACCACGTACACACACTCAATGCACCCCTTACAGACACACCACTGCATCCCGTACATACACAGAAACACACCTTGCAGCCCTTACACATACAAACAAAGATTCACACAATGCATTCCTTACACACATATCAGGACATCCCCTACACACTCCACCCCCTGTGAACAAACTCATTGGTGGAACATGAAGGTGGGACCCAGACCTTGAGCTGTGCAAAGGGCACTAAAAAAAGGGAGCTGCTTCCCGTTCTCCCAGAACATTTTTGTGACCAGAGTTACAAACAGCCTCCAGAGATCCTGTTCTACACCAGACCAGTGGAGCCAGACTGCAGCTAGAGCCCATCATCATCCTCATCTGGTTGTAAGTAGGCAATCTAGTATATTATTCGTGGCACTAATCTCTAATTTACCTCACATTAAAGAAACACTATAGTCCCCAGAACCACTGCAGCTTAATGTAGTGGTTCTGGTGTCTATAGCCTGTCCCTGCAGGCCTTTTAATGTAAACACAGCGGCACTGCAGCACTGGCGTTAGTTAACATGGCAGATCATATGGGTGGGACATTGTGATGTCACATGGGGGGGGGCGGCAAACTTTACTTTTGCCTAGGGCGGCAAAAATCCTTGCACCGGCCCTGGCCATGTTGCTTATTTCCTTGAGAGAGGATAGAAGAGGTATATGTCCGAAGTTTCAGAAATATATATTCTGTAGCTGCAATTATTTAAATGCATTTAAACATATTATGTATGCAAAAAAACATCAGATAAATAATGTTAACAGTCATTATAATATAAATACTGCACCTGTCATTTCACGAAGGTTTAATGTAACATTAGAAGAGTGTCATTGTGTATAACCAACTGAGCATTTGACAGGTACATAAAAGAATGATTTGCAATTCGCAACAAAATGTTGTTCTTCTTTTGATATACATAAATCATTTTTCCACCATTTCTTAATAAGCGGCATTTATAGCAGCATGAATGACCATCTCAATTGTATTAAAGCTATTTTAAAACTGAAACTCATCTACTTATGCTGAGAGTTTTAAAAAAGCGTATTTGGGTTTCATTTTGTTTTTTTATCAATAAATACTTATAAATACTTTACCTTTCACCGTGGTGCTGTTTTCCTGTCGTATGGCAAAAAATTCAATTATGTTGCCGTGATTTTAACATATATTTTTTTAAGATAGTTTTAGATGCTTCAACTTTTTCTTAACACGCTATTTCTACTTTAATTTTATTTTTATTTTTCTACTATATTCCTAAAACAATGCATGTAATAAAAAAATTAGCAAAACGTATTTAACTGTCAAAAATTTATTAATTAAATACATAGATATTGTGGGGAAAAAAACATACATTGGTCGATATATAACTATATAAATAAATGCTACAATTTATCTATCTTATTTATTAACAATTGTAAAATTATTCTAACGATTTTAAAAGAATAAACAGAATGGAAAAAAATATTAAACAGTAATTACAAGAAGCTCATGGTGCCATTGTGTGCATGTATCATTTATATTACCTGGGGAACAGTTCCCTAAACAGTTCTTTTACAATTAACCTGCAAGATTTTGACAATGATAGCTCAGTTACATGGGATTTAGTAATGAAATACTGTGGTGAAAAGAAAAGAAATGCAACATTTCAATGACTTTAAATGACTTTATCAATAAACAAAACTGTCGTTACTGGGAGGGGGGCACAAAAAAAAACATGGATAATTCATCAGACCAAATCTGTTGTACCAAGACAAACAAATCGCCAAACGTTAAGCATTCATTGTATGTAATGTAATTGAAATTGGTTCATTTAAAAAAAAAAAAATTATTAACTCCTCAAACCCTACTCTGAATTTTGGCCCACAGATTAAAATACAAGAATTCCTTCAGCTGACTGATTTAAAAAAAAAAAAATATATATATATATATATATATATATGTATGTATGTATGTATGTATGTGTGAGTATATGTATGTATATGTATGTATGTGTATATGTATATGTATATTTATATGTATATGTATATGTATGTATATTTATATGTATGTATATGTATATTTATATATATATATATATATATAATACCTGAACTAGATATATATAATTTAGATAATTATGAACCAAAAGAAAAAAAAATATTTCCTTAATGCTGTTGTAGACAGTGTGGCATTAACGGGCAGCAATAGCTTACTAAACACTCAAATGAGAGTAAGCTTTAATGATTACCAAAAATAGAAATGAAAATAACAAATTATATTAAACTGCCATAATGAATGAAAAAACAGTTGCCATTGTTACAGCAAATATTAAATAATAACAGGAGAGTGCTGCCATTGATATGCATCACATTAAGAATTGTTTGCCTCAATCAAGTAAATGTTGCCATTGGATCATTCTCCTTTCATCTAATATCACGAGTTGATACTTTGTTCTGTGTTTATTCAGATCCCTGACCTTCTATATATTAAAGAATAGCAAAGAAATGTGTATTCTGATAATTACTTGTACTATATATTGAAGAGTAAAAATAATCATATGTATTTCACGTTATGTCCTTTTACTGCAAAGCTAGATCATCAATAATAATTTGATATATATTAACTGTCGTTTTATAGTAACCTTGAACTACACATGTCATATAAGCAATCAAAGTAGACTAGAAGCTCCATAAATTATCCACTTACCAATTAGAATACCAATGTACTTCTTCAATACAACTCAGAAAGTTAATAATGCCTCATTGTACGTTTCCAGATTATAATGCATTCTCCATTTTCATAATATATTACATTTCATTTTAAAAGTGTAGAAAATTATAAATGACAACAGTATAACAAAACAGGGTGTGATATTACATCTAGTGTACATTTAATGAGGTGAAAAATAAATCAATTAGAAACTTTATTTTTTATTTTTATAACGTACTTGATTGCCTCATTCCTTCCAATGTTAAAAAGCCCGAATGTCTTAAAAACAAAACCATACAAATAATCTGGCGTCAAATGGGCACAAACCTATTAACTATAAACAAAAAAACAAAAAAAAATACTGAAATTTAAGGAAGCCCAGAGACGTTTGTTTAATATTTTTCTGATTCGTTGTGAGAAAAACAACTTGTTTTCTCGAGATAAAATAAGTAGTCAGAAAAATACAAAAAATCAAAAATGCATGACTTCTCTGGGTTTCTGTAGAAATTTGATGTTGGCTAAAATAAATTCTACAGGAAAAGACTTTGCTCCTTACTTAGCCTAGTGGGGAACACCAAAAGCAATCAATAAACTGAAAGTAACTCGATCATAACATGTTCCTTTATTTAGCAGATTAAAACCACATGGTGGTATATATATATATATATATATATATATATATATATTTATTAATATATATAAAATCAAGCATACCATGTGTACTATACCAGATCATGCATGTTATGCTGCTAGCGAAACCCATGTTGCCTTTAAGTTCTTCCCTCCATTTGCCTAGCTGCCTAGTGAACATAGGAATAACCCAATCTTCACGTGGATATAGAGTGCGTAGCTGTGTGAGTCTGTAAAGAGCCAAAACATTGCTGCATTCTACCCAATGAATCTGCCCTGGATCTTATACCTGCACCCAGTCTGTTTCAATGTATTGGTGGCACAGTTTGAACTACAGGCACTCTTCACTTACCGGCCGGATTCTTTTCTTACGACTCAGACGTAAAACGAATTGGTTGGTAAGTGATGATGCGCTACGGAGCATAGGCCCTAGTGCAGGTCCCAGAACATAGACAAGCACAGCAAAGCATGGAATCCCTCAAATCTATGTTTGGGGAACATTCCCCGAACATAGATTAGATGGATTCCCTGTTCTGGTGCATTTTTTTTTATGTTCTGGGACATTTACCCAAACAAAGACAAACGCACCAGAGAAAGGAATCCCTCTAATCTATGTTCAGGGGAAATTCCAGGAACATAGCCTAGCTCTCTAATGTGGGGAATCCCTTGAATCCCTATGCTAGAGAGCTGGTTGTAAGTATGAGCCGCTGTTAACTGAGGACCACCTGTTTTGTGTGTGCCTACCGTCTTTTCTTTCTACTTTGCTATAGATTCATAATCAACCACAAAAGGAGAATGAAATCTAGATTTCCATTTGTCTAAAACAGTGAAACACTTTCTCCAGGTAACACAAAGCGTCAATCTCCATTTCCGCAACAATACATAAATCGAAGAGAATGAATTAACCCCACTGAAACCACCTATAACTGAGAAAATTGCCTCCCTATAAGGAACTCCAGACTACTTGTACTCAAACCACTGAGATCCATGTCTACTGCAAGCAGAAGGACATATTTGAATTCTAGATTCAGCAACTGCAGCAACAAAAAGCCCAGCTCGAGCAAATATTGTTGGATCTGCATTAACCAGTGCAGCAGAAACTATAGGTGATGAAACAAAAACACTCAAAGGCAGAACAGAGAGGCTGAGAGGAAATCCATAGAGTATACAAAATAGCTACATTAGTGATCAAATGCACCCCCTATGTGGCAGCGGCCATTATTGCTGCAACCATTGTAAAAAAGTGAAACAATGCTATATTTGGAATTTCTTATATACTTCTCTGCTATGAAACAAATAACTCATAAGTAGCAGGGCTTGAGTGTAGAGGGAACGCTTGTCTGTTGGCCTGTGCCTACTCTGAATTTATTATTCTCCAACTTAATAATCAACCAAATGAACGTTCTGCATGTTAGATGGAGAAAAGAGGGAACCATTTAGAATTTCCAATCTAATACTACAACAGTCTTAAGGATTAATGAGAATTTTTTTAAATATAAGTTTCAATGAGGGAGCAATATCACCACTGATTGCACCGGTGTTCTGCAGCAGCTGTCAGTTTAGTATCCCTAATGCATTTTCCTGCTTTCTCTTGAAGGGTCACTTTATGTGTGAAGAGAGTACACTATTTTTACATTTTACAAAAAGTGCAGATTTCAAAAGAAATTGCCTCTTTTATAAATTAACTATGTTACACCCTCCTGGCTGTCAATCAGACAACAGATCATTTTACTTCCTGCTTTAGTTAGCTCAGTGGTGCTAAACTCAAGCAGCAGTAATTGCCCAGAGCACCTGCATTGCAAAAAATTCTCATTTAGCTGCATTTGGAAGTCTGATTGGACAGCCACAGAAAGACTGGTTGGGGTCTTAAGGGAAATGCAATTTTTGCAAGCTGTTTTTATATATACCCCAATTAAAAAAAATGCATGATTAAATGCATGCATTTCTTCATTTTAGGTATATCTACTAGATTTTGGTAAAAAATTATAAAATAAAGAATTTTCCATTGGGGTGTTTTTTTAAACCCTTCCTGACCAAGGATGTATCAGGTACGTCCCACAAAAAAATGGTCCAAGGGAATTGGAGAGCTAGAAGTGATCATGATCGCTTCCAGCAGCACTAATGGTATTGCAGCGATGCCTCGATGTTGAGGCATCGCTGCAATACTCCCCTCACTACTGGTGGCCCCCGGAGAACACCGGGTGATCGCTCCCCCTGGAGCGACCCCTTCCGGATTGCTCAACGTGGAGCCCAGCAGTGAGGCAGAGCATCAGAAGCCATCAGGCAGGTCGGCACTCAGTAAATATATAATAAAAAAAAATAGTTAATTTAAAAAAAAAAAATAAGATGAGATGAGATTGGAGGTGTTGGTTACAGCTGCCCTGCCCTATAAAAAACACACACCAGTTCTGGGTTTGCTTTTCACAAGAAGCATTGCCTGATGTGAATGATGCCTCACACAAAAGAGCTCTCAGAAGACCTACGATTAAGAATTGTTGACTTGCATAAAGCTGGAAAGGGTTATAAAAGTATCTCCAAAAGCCTTGCTGTTCATCAGTCCACGGTAAGACAAATTGTCTATAAATGGAGAAAGTTCAGCACTGCTGCTACTCTCCCTAGGAGTGGCCGTCCTGTAAAGATGACTGCAAGAGCACAGCACAGACTGCTCAATGAGGTGAAGAAGAATCCTAGAGTGTCACAAAAAGTCACTGGCAAATGCTAACATCCCTGTTAGCGAATATACAATATGTAAAACACTAAACAAGAATGGATTTCATGGGAGGATACCACAGAGGAAGCCACTGCTGTCCAAACAAAACATTGCTGCACGTTTACAGTTTGCACAAGAGCACCTGGATGTTCCACAGCAGTACTGGCAAAATATTCTGTGGACAGATGAAACCAAAGTTGAGTTGCTTGGAAGAAACACACACTATGTGTGGCGAAAAAGAGGCACAGCACACCAACATCAAAACCTCATCCCAACTTTGAAGTATGATGGTGGGGGCATCATGGTTTGGGGCTGCTTTGCTGCGTCAGGGCCTGGACGGATTACTATCATCAAAGGAAAAATGAATTCCCAAGTTTATAAAGGCATTTTACAGGAGAACTTAAGGCCATCTGTCTACCAGCTGAAGCTCAACAGAAGATGGGTGTTGCAACAGGACAATTACCCAAAGCATAGAAGTAAATCAACAGAATGGCTTAAACAGAAGAAAATACGCCTTCTGAAGTGGCCCAGTCAGAGTCCTGACCTCAACCCGATTGAGATGCTGTGGCATGACCTCAAGAAAGCGATTCACACGAGACATCCCAAGAATATTGCTGAACTGAAACAGTTCTGTAAAGAGGAATGGTCAAGAATTACTCCTGACCATTGTGCACGTCTGATCTGCACGTTTGAGATGAGGCACCCGTAACAGGGAGGGGCGCAAAACCAAGGCGTCGGCTAGACTCCCAAATATATATGAAACATGGGGGATGGTTGCACTCACCTGAACATGCTTAAATGGGGTGCCGCTGGGGGCCATATTATACAATAAACAATACACAAGATCCAGCGCACTCTCCTATCTACTATACAGCAACTTTAATGTTGACAGATTTTATTAGTTTTTAAAAGTTTTTTAAAAACACCTAATCTAGGCAAAAAAAAATGGTGATTTAGTTACATTATATGATCATACATTGCATAAGCCTGCCACAACGTCAATGCACCCCATCTTTGGCAGGTCCTACTCTCACAGCCTAATGTCTGCTCTCATGAGACTAACCCACTGTCAGGATCGGGACAGGGATCCAACACGCAGAGTACAAACAGTAGCCAGATACGTATACCGGACCTTAGAATGGCCGGACTAACGTAAGTAGTACAGTAGAGAATGGTCAAAGACAAGCCGAGGTCGAGGGTAACAGAAGACAGGTAAGCGAGAGACAAGCCGAATCAAGGGTAACAGAGATAAGCAGAGTAGAGCAAACAAGCCGGGTCAAAACCAAAAGGGATAACTAGAATACACGAGCACTGAGTGACTAGAACAAGCTAGAACCACGACAGGGCAATGAGCTAATGAAAGAAGCACTGTTAAATGCCCTGTTCAGATAAGTAAACACGCCTCCAAGGCATCCTGATTGGTCCTGAAGCAATTGAGTGACAGGTCGTTCCGGGTTGGCGTCCTGACGTCGACTTCCGGACGTCATGCTATAAAAGGGAGTCACTCCCTCGCGGCCGGCTTTGCATGACCGGATAGACCGCGAGGAAGGGGGAAATCAGACCGTCCGGATGGATGAACGGCTAAGTCTCTACCTCTTTCGGAGGTAGAGACCTCAGGTACCCTGACAGTACCCCCCCTCTCAGATACGCCCACCGGGCGGAAGGCACCAGGACGAGAAGGGAAGCGAGAGTGAAATGCCCTGCGGAGACGGGGAGCATGAACCTCCTCCTGAGGTACCCAACTTCTCTCCTCAGGACCATATCCTTTCCAATCGACCAGATATTGTACTCTCCCCCGGGAGATTCGAGAATCGACGATGGAATTGACTTCATACTCCTCCTGACCCTCCACCTGAACAGAGCGAGGAGGGGCGATCGTGGAGGAGAATCTGTTACATACTAGTGGTTTTAGCAAGGAAACATGAAATGATTTAGGGATGCGTAAGGCATTAGGCAAAGCTAGACGATACGCAACTGGGTTAATTTGAGTCAGTACCCTGTAAGGTCCAATATACCGAGGAGCGAACTTCATGGAAGGCACTTTTAACCGAATGTTTCTAGTACTTAACCATACTCTATCGCCTGGAACAAACACCGGTGCTGCCCTTCTACGTTTGTCAGCGTGTTTTTTAACCAGCATAGAATTGTGCAGAAGAATTTGTCGAGTCTGGTCCCATAACTTCCTTAAATTGGCAACATGGACATCCACCGACAGTACCCCTTGGGAAGAGGGCTCCGAAGGAAGAATGGAAGGATGAAAGCCATAATTCATGAAGAAGGGGCTAGAATGCGTAGAATCACAGACGAGATTGTTGTGTGCAAACTCCGCCCAAGGAATCAAACCGACCCAATCGTCCTGGTGTTCAGAAACGAAACAACGTAAATATTGTTCAACCTTTTGGTTGGTGCGTTCAGCAGCTCCATTGGACTGAGGATGGTAGGCAGAAGAGAAATTCAATTTGATGCCTAGTTGAGAGCAGAAGGATTTCCAAAAACGGGAAACAAATTGGGAACCTCTGTCAGATACAATTTGGGAAGGTATCCCATGTAAACGGAAAATCTCCCTAGCGAATATCTCCGCTAATTCGGGCGAAGATGGGAATTTAGGTAGGGGAATGAAGTGAGCCATCTTAGTAAATCTGTCCACCACAGTGAGGATAACAGTCTGCTTTTTAGAGATAGGCAAATCAACAATGAAGTCCATAGCCAAACAGGACCATGGCTTTTCAGGAACCTCTAAAGGGTGCAGAAATCCGCATGGAAGCGAATGGGGTTGCTTGGTCTTGGTACAAACCTCACATGCCCCGATGAATTCTTTAATATCTTTACGTAACTCAGGCCACCAGAAATCTTTAGAGATCAGAGCATACGTCTTGCGAATGCCAGGATGTCCAGCCACCTTGCTGTTGTGGAAACAGCGTAACACTTCTAGTTGGAGAGTGGCAGGAACGAAGTGACGATCCCCAGGAGTCTGTTTGGGCGCAAGATGCTGAAATTTCATGATCTCGGCAAGCAACGGAGAGTGAATCCTGAGATTCGTGTTAGCGATGATATTACCCTTAGGAACTATGGAGGAAAGGACTGGCTCAGTTATAGTGAACGGTTCATATTGACGAGACAAAGCATCGGCTTTAGAGTTCTTAGAACCAGGTCTATAAGTAAGTACATAATTAAAGTGAGTGAGGAACAAGGACCAACGAGCCTGCCTGGCGGATAAGCGCTTAGCCTCCCCAATATAAGACAAGTTCTTATGATCCGTTAAAATAGTAACAGGGTGTAATGTCCCTTCTAGTAAATGTCTCCACTCCTTTAAAGCCTTAATGACCGCTAACAGTTCCCTGTCGCCGATGTCATATCTGCTTTCAGACCCAGATAATTTCTTAGAGAAGAACCCACAAGGGTGTAACGGTTTGTCCACCCCTAACCTTTGAGACAGAACAGCCCCAACTCCCGTCTCCGAAGCATCGACCTCGAGTAAGAACGGCAGAGTTGTATCAGGGTGGACTAGAATGGGGGCAGAAGCAAAAAGTTCTTTGAGAGTCTTGAAAGCAACAAGAGCCTCCGTAGACCAGGTCCTAGTATCAGCCCCTTGTTTGGTCATATTGGTAATAGGCGCAATGATAGAAGAGTATCCCTTAATGAAGCGCCTATAGTAGTTGGAAAAACCAATAAACCTCTGAATAGCCTTGAGTCCTTTGGGCAAAGGCCAATCTAAAATAGATTGGAGTTTGTCAGGATCCATTTTAAAACCTTCCCCAGAAATCACGTAACCAAGAAAGTCTATCTGAGACTGGTCAAAGCTGCATTTCTCCAATTTACAGTATAGACCATGTTGCAGAAGTTTGTGTAATACCTTTCTGACTTGTCTATGGTGAGTCTCAATCTCCCTAGAGTGTATCAGTATGTCGTCCAGGTCGACAATAACACAATCATGTTGAAACTCCCTAAGTACCTCATTAATCAAATCTTGAAATACTGCAGGAGCATTGCAAAGTCCAAACGGCATAACAGTGTATTCATAGTGGCCAGACCGGGTATTGAACGCCGTCATCCACTCGTGTCCATGCTGGATTCTCACCAAATTATATGCCCCTCTGAGATCTAATTTGGTGAAGATTTTGGAGCCCTTAAGACGATCAAACAACTCGGTAATCAATGGGATAGGATAAGCATTTCTGATAGTTATTTTATTCAAGCCTCGGTAATCAATACATGGTCTCAGCGTGCCATCCTTTTTCTTAACGAAAAAGAACCCAGTCCCGGCAGGAGAAGAAGACCTCCTAATGAATCCTTTCTCTAAATTCTCACGAATATATTCCTCTAGAACAGAGTTCTCCTGAACAGATAAAGGATATACATTACCCCTCGGGGGCATAGTCCCAGGTAGAAGCTTAATTTTACAATCAAATGACCTGTGTGGAGGTAAAGAATCGGCATTCTTCTTGTTGAATACTGCTTTTAAGTCTTGGTACAGGAACGGTATCTGTTTTTCTGTGGACTGAGTAGGACTACCAGGTGTGTTAATAATAGCCAATGGAGAAACCTTGCGTAAACACCTCTCCTGGCCGCTCTGACCCCACGAGAGTATCTCCCCTAATTCCCAATCGATAATAGGGTTATGTCTCTTCAACCATGGATACCCCAGAACTATGGGAACAGAAGGGGACGAAATGAGCATAAGAGATAATTTCTCCACATGTAGGATACCAACATTTAAGTTAATGGGTATGGTCTCACGAAAGATAACAGGGTCCACTAGTGGTCTACCATCTATGGCCTCAACGGCCAAGGGTGTCTCCCTTAACTGGGATGGGAAATTGTGTTTAGTGGCAAAGGCTTGGTCGATAAAATTCTCAGCAGCTCCGGAATCTATCAACGTCATAGCCTTTACTACTTCCTTCTCCCAAGTTAAGGAAACTGGTAGCAGAAGCCTGTGATCTTTATAATTAAGAATAGAGGACAAAATAGAAACACCCAAGGCCTGTCCTCTAGAGAAACTTAGGTGCGAGCGTTTCCCGGGCGGTTAGAACAGTTCGAGAGTAAATGACCTCTGGCTCCACAATACATACATAACCCCTCCCTTCTCCTGTGCTGTCTCTCCTCCTCAGAGAGGCGGGTATAGCCTATCTGCATAGGTTCAGGAAGCAGAGAGACCGTGGAGTCAGGGCTGGGAAATGCGGAGGCTAACCTAAAGGAAGGTCTCCGGTTCCTCTCTCGAGTGTTCTGTCTCTCTCTTAAACGTTCATCTATACGAGAAATGAATGAAATTAAATCCTCTAAATTTTCAGGAAGTTCTCTAGTAGCAACCTCGTCAAGGATTACATCTGATAGCCCATTCAAAAATACATCCATATACGCCTGCTCATTCCACTTGACTTCTGACGCCAGAGACCTGAACTCTAGTGCATAATCCACCAGTGTTCGGTTCTCCTGTCTCAGGCGCAACAGTGATCTGGCTGCATTGACCTTTCTACCTGGAGGGTCAAACGTTCTTCTAAAAGCAGCTACAAATGCGTTATAGTTATATACTAACGGGTTATCGTTCTCCCATAGTGGGTTGGCCCATCTCAGAGCCTTCTCAACGAGTAAGGTGATAATAAATCCTACCTTTGCCCTATCTGTAGGATAGGAGCGAGGTTGCAATTCCTGATTGGTCCTGAAGCAATTGAGTGACAGGTCGTTCCGGGTTGGCGTCCTGACGTCGACTTCCGGACGTCATGCTATAAAAGGGAGTCACTCCCTCGCGGCCGGCTTTGCATGACCGGATAGACCGCGAGGAAGGGGGAAATCAGACCGTCCGGATCGATCGATCTTTCGGAGGTAGAGACCTCAGGTACCCTGACACCCACTTACTTGGGAAAAAATTCCATCTGAGGCTCTCTGCATATAATATATAAAGTGGGGGGGGGGGGACATTTAAAAAAATGAAATACCCTGGGTTATCTACATTTGAAAATCATATGCCATGATGGGATTATTTCACATTCCTGGGCTAACATATGGTCTCAAAAGCCAACACAGATCCAGCAAACCAATCTGGTAAACTGAATTGAGCAAGCCCTATATTGACCCTGTAACTTTCCAAAACACCATAAAACCTGTATATGGGGGGTATTGTTATTCTCGGGAGACTTCGCTGAACACAAATATGAGTGTTTAAAACAGTAAAACATATCACAAAGATGAAATCACCAGTAAAAGTGCAGTTTTTGTGTAAAAAAAAAATGCAAAAAACAAATATGAACGCTAACTTTGGCAAACATTTGTGGATAAGTGGCTACTACAAAAGACTGGACATACCCCATTTTGAATACCGTGGGTTGCTTCTTTTACAAATGGTATGCCATGACGAGGTTAATTTTCATTCCTGAGCTGCTATACTGTCTCAAAGGCAACAAAGGCCCAGAAAACCAATCTGGAAAATTTCAATGTGCAAACATTGAAAAGGGGAAAGCCCCACATTTGACCCCTGTAAGTTTGCAAAAAAACATAAAACATGTACATTGGGGGCACTGTTGTACTCGTGAGATGTTGCTAAATACATATTGGGGTATTCTTTGTCCGTAACACATAACAGGAACTGAGAATCCATGCCTAAAGTTCAATGTAAGAAAAATAAAACGAAAAAATGACTTCCCAAAAGTTTAACAAAGACTGGTGATAAAATTAGTGCATGGAAAGTGTTAAAACACCATTTATAATACCCTAGGGTGCCTACTTTTAAAAAATATATGGTTTGATGTAAATTACATTGGCCGGCTTCAAAAATGTCCTAAATAGGACATGGGTGCATGATGACCAGCTGTGAAAATTCCAAGTTGGAAAACTGGAATGTGCACCCTCCAAATAAGGTCTTTTAGCCCCCAGAGAACCCGACACACATATACATGGGTGATATCACTGTACTCAGGAGAGAACACATGTTGGGGTGTTCTTTGGCAGTAACCCTTGAAGTTCTCCGTACATGTATTCGTATCCGTATGTGTGTCAAAAAAATCACAAATTCTATATATATATATCCCTAATATTCAGGGATTCCTGACAGATATCATTGTTACAATGTAACTTGCATTAATTTTGAAAAAAAATGGTTTTGAAATAGCAAAGTGCTACTTGTACTTGTAGCCCTATAACTTAAAAAAAAAAAGCTAAGAACATGTTAACATGGGGCATTTTTAAACTCAGGACAAAATTTAGAAACATGGGTGTTTTTTGGCGATTGTAGATGCGTTATAGATTTTGGGGGGCAAAGTTAGAAAAAGTGTGTTTTATTGTTTTTTTCATCATATTGTATAATTTTTTTATAGTTAATTTTATGACATAATGAAAATAATGGTATCTTTAGAAAGACCATTTTATGTCGAGAAACAGTATATAATATGTATGGGTACAGTAAATGAGTAAGAGGAAAACTACTGCTAAACACAAACACAGCAGAAATGTAAAAACAGCACTGGTCCTTAACGGTAAGAAAATTGAAAAATGATTAGCCACTAAAGGGTTAAAGAAACATACTGTAGTAACCACAACATACTTGTACTGTTGTCTTAACTGAGTAGTCAAAACACTAAATTCTGCAGTTAAGCAAAAAAAAAAATGTATAGTTGTAATCAAAATGATTCAATCTTGGGGGCAGGACCTGACATCCAAGATGGCCAGACGTGTTTCTTAGTAGCTCCTGCAATATAGAGCTATAAAATGGCTTATTTAGCTGTAAAACCTGAGGGATGAAGCCTAATCATTCTGCCACATACTTACCTCAGTAAACTACACCTTGCATGTTCGAACCGCATCATTTTATACCATTAATACCTGCTTGACACTGAGGCCTAGCGGGCTGCCAACCTAGAAGAAACGGACGATCTCTCTGCTGGGGGAGTGCATCCTGCAACAGATCTATCAATGTTCGACCCCGTTACCCCTCCTTTGGACCGGTGAGGAATATCCTTGTTCGCCTCTACTCCAGCAGCTCTGGTGAACCATGTGGCTGGTCTAAAATGGCCGCAGTGGTGCAGTATCCCTGCCGTCAGGTGACACAGGAGGGCCAGACATGGAAAGCTTGCTTTGAAGCCAACTTTGATAAGATATGCCAGGCGTTCTGGCTACGGATTGAAAATAGGCCCAGAATTTACAAAGCTGCTGCTAATCCGTTGCCACGGCCTGCTCTTCTTCTAGGCTGGTGGCCCACTCTGAGCTAACCCACTGTCCTGGGAGACCATTATCCTGCCATTCAGCACAAAAGGATCTCTGAACAGAGGTATATGGCTCCCTATAAGGCTTGGGGAGCTGTGGGGCGGCTATGCAGAGGACTATGCCCTACCTACCTGCTGGGCAATCAGCTACCCTTTCAACCAACTGTAAAGAACCGAGGAGATATCATGTTTGGCAAAGAGACTGCCTTCATACTGTGGCAGGCTAGCAGTGTTGGGTGACTCTTACCTGCTTAACACACAGCAGAAATATTATTCTTTGTTTTCCTATCAGTTATGGTCAGCTTTGTGTTGACTTTGATTATCAGTGGTAACTATGCACAATCTACGAAGACTGCTCTCCCATGTCAGGATGGATTTATTGTTAGCACATTCTACTTAAACCTCTACCTAGAATCGCCTATGTAGTGTTATGGTTCCCACCGTAACTTCCAGAGTGCCAGACGAGGTCACCCCAGGAATGCCCAGCAGCGTATTCGAACTTGGGTACGCTGCATTCCTGGGGCTGCTATGTTACCTCTGAGCATTGAAGTTTCTCCTGTCTCTCATGATACACCTGATGTTGATGGTCTCGTTAGCCAGGTATAAAACACTGCCTCTCCCAGAAGGCAGTGTCAGTTCCTTGACTCTGGTTCCGTATTGCTGTTTGTGTTCCAGTGTGCTCCTGTTGATTCCTGACCTTGTCAGTTCCTTGACTCTGGTTCCGTATTGCTGTTTGTTCCAGTGTGCTCCTGTTGATTCCTGACCTTGGCTTGTTACTCCGTATATCCTGACTTCTGGCATCCTCTGACCTCGGCTTTCTTCTCGTTAATCCTGATTTCTGGCACCCTCTGACCTCTGGCTTACCCACAACGATTCTCCTGCTTTATCCGTTCCTGTACTGCGACTTGGAGAATTATCCTGCACAGCCCCCGTGCACCGACTCACAGGTCAAGTGAATTATTACCTGACCACCTCGGCCTGTGTTTACTTGCAAGGGTGAGCATATATCTCTGCCTGCCGGACTCCCAACTCAGGTAAGCCCTGACATGTAGCCAGTTAAAAGAATGACATATCAGTACCTAAGCTTGACTACCTGTAATGAACTTACACTCAACTTGGCTCTGCTTGATCTCTGCAGTTATAGGCATTAAGTAAATCTGCGGTACCCTCTGTATTCAGCCTTACACTCTGCAGATGATTACTCTTGTATTACTTAGCATTAATTTTACATACAATCAGTGGCGTACTAAGGGGGGGCGGGGGGGGCGGACCGCCCCGGGGTGCCATCGAGTAGGGGGGTGCCACAATCTGTACCTCCTGCTGGTCGTCCTCTCCCTCGTGGCTCAGGCGCTCAGTGAGTGAGTCAGAGCATAGGGAGGGGATTCCCAGCCTGTGTTCTGAGTCATCACTGAGCACCAGGGATGCTGTTATGGAGTGTGCCAGCAGGGGGCGCAGAGCATGCATTCTGCAAGATTTCTCCCCTGCGGCCAATCTGCCTGCACCTCCTGCACTGCCTGGGCTGGGATGGAGAGAGACAGCCCCTGAATCATGGTAAGACAATATTATTATTGTAAATTCACCCTCACCCCCTCCCTCAGTCACCCTCTCACCCCCTCCCTCAGTCACCCTGTCACCCCCCCTCACCCTGTCACCCCCTCAATCACCCTGTCACCCCCTCCCTCAGTCACTCTGTCACCCCCCCACTCAGTCACCCTGTCACCCCCCCTCACCCTGTCACCCTCCCTCAGTCACCCTGTCACCCCCTCAATCACCCTGTCACCCCCTCCCTCAGTCACCCTCTCACCCCCTCCCTCAGTCACCCTCTCACCCCCTCCCTCAGTCACCCTGTCACCCCCCCTCAGTCACCCTGTCACCAATCACCCCCCTCAGTCACCCTGTCACCCCCCTCAGTCACCCTGTCACCCCCCCCAGTCACCCTGTCATCAGTCACCCCCCCCAGTCACCCTGTCACCCCCCTCAGTCACCCTGTCACCAGTCACCCTGTCACCAGTCACCCTGTCACCAGTCACCCTGTCACCCCTCCTCAGTCACCCTGTCAGCCCCCCTCAGTCACCCTGTCTCCCCCCCCTCAGTCACTCTGTCACCAGTCACCCTGTCACCCCCTCCCTCAGTCACCCTGTCATCCCCCCTCAGCCACTCAGTCACCCCCTCAGTCACTCTGTCACCCTGTCACCAGTCACCCCCTCCCCAGTCACCCTGTCACCAGTCACCCCCTCCCTCAGTCACCCTGTCACCCCGTCACTCTGTCACCAGTCACCCCCCCAGTCACCCCTCCTGTCACCAGTCACCCCCTCCCTCAGTCACTCTGTCACCAGTCACCCCCTCCCTCAGTCACCCTGTCACCCCCTCCCTCAGTCACCCTTTCACCCCCTCCCTCAGTCACCAGTCAACCCCTCCCTCAGTCACCAGTCAACCCCTCCCTCAGTCACCCTGTCACCCCCTTCCTCAGTCACCAGTCAACCCTTCCCTCAGTCACCCTGTCACCCCCTCCCTTAGTCACCAGTCAACTCCTCCCTCAGTCACCCTGTCACCCCCTTCCTCAGTCACTCTGTCACCAGTCACCCCCTCCCTCAGTCACCCTGTCACCCAGTCACCCCCTCCCTCAGTCACTCTGTTACCCCCTCACTCTGCCACCAGTCACCCCCTCACTCTGCCACCAGTCACCCCCTCCCTCAGTCACCAGTCACCCCCCTCAGTCAATCTGTCTGTCACCACCTCCCTCAGTCACCCTGTCACCCCCTCCCTCAGTCACCCTGTCACCCCCTCCCTCAGTCACTCTGTCACCCCCTCCCTCAGTCACTCTGTCACACCCTCTTTCAACACCCCTGCCCTCTCTGCCATATACACCACCGCCATATACACCCCTGCCTTGTCATAATATCCTCCCTGCTATAAACCCACTACCTGGTCATAATTCCCACCCTGGCATATACCCCTTTAACATGTCATATAATACCCACACTGCCATAATCCCCTCCCTGCTATATACCTCCACCGTATCATAATACACACCCTGCCATACACCCTGGCCCTGCCTTGACATAATATCCTCTCTTCCATATAACACCAAATCCCATTGTTCCCACCCGTGACATAAAACACCATATACTCACCACCTCACCTGCAGTCACCTCCTTCAATCCACTGTGTGCAATGGCACACACTGACATAGTATCCACCACACTGTCCCATCCTGCCATATACCTTTCTTACATATACATATACATCCACTTACATATACATCCACGTTGTCACATTCCCCCAGACAGATAGGACAGATATATACTGGAAGGCAGTGAGATTAAACATTTTTATGGACCATATAGGAGTTTGTGTACGCCCTGCAGTAAGCCGGCAGCCGGGGTATGACGTCATCCTGGCATCGTCATCACTACTGGTCGTGCAAGTGAACTGTGAAGGAAGAGCACAGAGATCCCAGCCCAGCAGCAACCGCTTGTCACTCCCAGAGTAAGGTAGGGAGGTTGGTTGGACCTCTTAATAACTAAATGCGTTTGTATATCTGTGGTTGTGTATATGTTTAGTAGATAGCTCCCTAATTTGGTGTCCTTAAATATGTCAATCCCACATAAGGATAACAAATAAGTGAGTTATCTACTAAACAACCTAAAGATTAAAATGAATTTTGATCTTTTAGCTATTTAGTAGAGAATTCCCTAAATTGGTGCCCTTATGTGAGATTCCATATGTAAAGATACCAAATTAGGGTGCTGTTTAGCAGATAGCTCCCTTATTTGGTGTCCTTAAATATGGCAATCCCACATCTCAGCATCTTGCCAACACTACACACAAACACATCCCTGCATTCCAGTGCAAACACTACATACAAACACACCTCTGTATTAAAACATCACCATTATATATAACCACACCACTGCATCTCGCCAACACTACACACAAAAGCATGCCTGCATTAAAATGCCAACACTACATACAAACACACCCATTCATTCACTCACACTTACTCCATACAAAAGCATGCTTACATTGAAACATGGAAGCACTGCTCAATGCTACATACATTAAAAAAAAATTGTGGGTGTTTTGTACATTTTAAAGTGCAGGGGGGGGGGGGCAAAACTAGGACCCGCCCCGGGTGCCATATGCTCTAGGTACACCCCTGCATACAATTGTATGTAATTGTGTAAGAATGCCATGCTGTTGTTATACTATGTCTGTTTTAATGGAATTTGCAAATGCTGTCATGGCATTTCAATCTCATTTGTGCTTAAATGCTCAACTAAAAAAGTAAAGATTGACAAAAAAATTATTCAATCCCTGTTAAAAATGTATTGCCAATCCCTGTAAAAAAAAGTGTATTGTCAAAATGTACAGACTTTCAGCTGTTTGCAATGAACAAATCAAACACAAGCAATTGAAATAGCTCAACACAATGAATCCTTAAAGCGGTTCCCCAAATTCAACAGAAAATGCATCTTACAATAACTTATTTTGTCACAAAATTATTAAACCCCCTGAATAGAATCCCTCACAACTGCACAAATATGCAAAAAAGGTGTTGGCTCAAGCAACTAACCAAGGGCTTAATTAGCTGCACCAGGTATGCTTGAGCTGTAAAACTTGAAATACCTGTTTGTTGAGTGTCACGTTTGACTGCATGTTGGAAATATCACTAAGTCAAAAGAATGGTCCACAAAGTTAAGAGTAGAGATCATCGCCCTTCACAAACAAGGAACAGGATACAAAAAGGTACTGAAGGCACTAAATGTTTCAAGAGACACAGTTGGAAGCATAGTTCGCAAGTTTAAAGTTAAAGGTACAGTGGTTACACAACTTGGACGGGTCAGAAAAATAAACTATTACTGGCTGCAACCAGATTTCAAAGAAGACAGGTTGTGAAAAACCCTTGAGTGACTGCAAACAACCTGCAGAAAGACTTGGTGGCAACAGATCCTGTGGTTTCAGAGAGCACAGTAAGGCATGTACTAAACACAAAAGGTTTCCATGCCAGAACTCCAAGACGTACACCACTACTGATCCAAAAGAAATGTTGTATCCAATATGCTCAAAATCATATAAATAAGCCACATAAGTTTGGGGATTCTGTTCTGTGGAACAATGGGGGAACAAATTGAACTTTTCGGCCCAATGGATCAGCATGTATGTCTGGAGGAAGAAGAATGAAGCATACATGGAGTAGAACACTCTGCCTATAGTTAAGCATGGTGGTGGCTCGGTGGTGCTCTGGACATGCTTTGCGTTCTCTGGCATTGGAAACCTGCAGCATGTGAAAGGCAAGATAGATTCATTGTAGTATCAGAAAATCCTAGGAGAAAACATCATGCCATCTGTGAGAAAGCTGAAACTTGGGCGTCATTAGACTTTCCAACAAGACAATGATCCCAAGCATACCTCAAATTCCACCAAGGTTTGGATGCAGAAGAAGTCTTGGAAAAATCTACATTGGCCATCATAGTCACCTGACTTGTACAAAATAGAAAATCTCTGCTGGTATTTGAAGAAGGCAGTTACAGCACGCAAACGTAAGAATATTACTGAACTGGAGGCCATTGCTCATGAGCAATGGGCTAAGTTTCATAAGGAATGCTGCCAGAAGCTGGCATCTGGCTATACATCTCATTTGTAGCAAATGGTGCTCTTCTAAGTGCTAATGATGCTTGCCAGGAAGGGGGTTGAATATTTTTGAGACTGGAGAAGTCATGAGAAGTTGCATCTTCAGTTGAAATTGGGGAAACCATTGGAAGCATTCATTGTTTTGAGCTATTTCAATCGCTTTTGTTTGATTTGTTCATTGCAAACAGCAAAAGTCTGTATATTTTAACAATAAACATGATTTTTAATGGGAGTTGATTGATTATAACTGTTTGTCATCCTTTTAAGAAAATCCCCTTACCAGGAGCAATTCTGAATTTTGCAACAGGGCATTCTGTGGGTAATATCTCCTGGAGAAAATGCCTTAACAGGGGCAAGTAGAAACCAAGCAAGGATGACATTAACATTGGTTCTCTGTTTGTAAACACTGCCATTTTGGCGCACATCTTGCCGATCTTCTTTCACTTTAGTAGTTTACAGCCTAAAGTTGTAAGTTGTAATTTGGTTGTCAGTTCTCCACAACATACTATTTAGTAAATAAACTCCTTAGTGTCAATCCAAAGAAATGTTTCCCGTTACAATTTTTAGTAGTGACACAATGATAAGTATTTTCAGAGCTCTTTATATATAGTTTTGTCTTACATGTGCCAATGTTCTTTTCAGCAGATGGATGTGATTGTTGAATATAGCAAAAATCTTTTGCAAGCACAAATAATCAAATGTATATCAAATAAAATGGGATCTATCAAAATGTGCTGATCAAGTTAAAATCCATGAATTCGAGAAGAACGTTTTATTACATTATGGAACATGTATCCAGACTTACCATCATTTTGTATGTATTTTAACACGTTAATTACTTATAGAAAGCATTTATTTTGGAGCTATAGATATAGGTGTGCAATTTTGTAGTTGCCTATGACTAATTGCTACTCTAGCACATAATGCGTTAGGCAACTCTGTTATGATTGCACATTGCATCAGTGTATACTTTCATGTATAAAATAGAGTATGCTTATTTATGCTTGCATGAGAGTATGCGTATGTATGCATTAGAAAGTGTTTTTACATGCATGCTTATACATTAGAAAACACTTAAAGAAGAATGTATGCATTAATACCTGAATTAGAAGGCTACTATCACGGTTGTGTGATAACCCAACACGCAGTATTGAAACCCACAGAAAACCCAAGAACGTGGATCACCGCCATAACGTAAAGGGGACATCATATGGGTAGTCGTACTAACAGTAGCAACCTCCATGTTAGAAGGAGCAACAAGCAGTATGAGGTTTTGTGCCTCGGTTTGCAGATGTGCCATATGGGCTGGTAAAGTCTGCAGAGCAAGGGCAAATTGGTCCATGCGGTGGTCCATTTCTTCCAACCGCACGTCATAACCAGAAGCTTGTGGGTTGACACCTGCAGGGTCCATGGCACTATTGTAATATCACGGTTGTGTGATCAGCCAACACGCAGTATGTAAACCCACAGAAAACCCAAGCATACATTACTGAATCTTAGAATGGTCAGGTTTAACATAAGTAGAAAAAGAGTAGTTAAAGAATAGCCAAAAGTCAGGATACCAGAGATCAGGAGAATGATACGAGAATAGCTGGGTCAGGATACCAGAAATCAGAAAGTCAAAATACAAGCCGAGTCAGGGAACCAGAGAACAGGGAAGTCTAAAGCTAAGCCGAGTCAAAACACAGAAATAACAATATAACCACAAGGAGAACCAAATAGCACTAAGGGGAACACATGGAACCGCAATAGGGCAAGGAACAAAGCAAAAGGTCGATCAGGGAATCAAGCGTGGAAGGACGGACCAATCGAGGAGCATGGACATCCAGAGCATCCTCCCATGATCTCTCTTCAGGACAGTAACCTCTCCAATCTATAAGATATTTCAGTAATGAGAAATCCTGGAATCCAAAATAGATTTAACTTCATACTCTTCCTGTCCCTTCACAGGAATAGAAGAAGGCCTTGTGATAGCTTTCGTGTAACGGTTACACAACAAAGGTTTGAGTAAAGAAAAATGAAAGGCATTAGATATCCTTAATGAAGACGGTAAGAGCAACTTATATGAAACGGGATTGACTTTCCTAAATATCTTAAAAGGACTAATGTAATGAGGAGCTAGCTTCATAGATGGAACCTGTAACCTGATATTCTTAGTGCTCAACCAAACCCTGTCATCCTCCATGTACACAGGAGCTGCCAATCGACGCTTATCAGCATACGTTTTGTGTACAACAGCTTTCTGCTTTAGGATCTGTTGTACACCAATCCAAGTCTCACAAATCTCCCTAACTCTTTCTTCAACAACAGGCACTTTGGTGATAGGAAAGGTCTCAGGTAGTAAACCCATAATTAATAAAGAAATGGATACGTTGAGTGGATTCGTTTTTATTGTTATAATGGGCAAATTCTGCCCAAGGTAGGAGCTTGACCAACTATCTTGAAGTTCAGAAACGAAGCATCGTAAGAACTGCTCAAGGTCTTGGTTCATCCTTTTTGCAGCACCTTTAGTTCGTGGGTGGTACGAAGAAGAAAAATATAGCTATAAGGGAGAATATTTTGCTTTAAGACCACGCCCCCAAAACTTCTGTGCCGGTATTGATGACGCGGGGCCGCATCATTGACATCATATTGTAAACGCGCATGCGCCGCGTCATGAAAAGGGACGTGATTCCAGCATCCGGCTTAGGACATGCTGAACACACTGTGAGAGGAAGCGGCGTCGGCTCCTGCACCACATGGGCACGAAGGAGTAAGGTAAGAGATCATAACAGATACATGTGTAAAAAACTATGAATGTATATATAAAACATTTCAGATAATACAAATGTAATTCAACTTAATATGCATTTGTCTTTTATTGGAAGGCTAAATAAAGGGGGCAAATTGGATGCAGTGCCTGTTATGTCAAATGATCTAGGACCAGCCCTGGATGAGTATTTGCAAAAAAAAAAAAAAAAAATCAAAACTACAAGTGCCTTCATGAACAGAAGAAGAGGAAAATCAAGGAGAAGGGGAGCCATTTTGCTATAAGTGAAACAGAGTGACCTTGACAACCTATCTAATCTTACTTCATACTCCGTACAGTAATTAACAGTACTTTGCTACACTGTCAGCATCAATCTCTTTAATACCATAGCACCCATCAATAAACTGCTCTTACCTACAAAATAATCGTATGAATATGTTTTTCATTTTTTTTTCTCTAATTATACTCATTCACTATGTATATCAAGCCAATAATTTATTTATATCATAATGCCTACTAGTTCTTTAAGAAATACATTGATTCATTCTTAATTATATTACACAATTCCTCACCTTATTAACTAAAGTAGCACTATATTGTCAGAGATAAATCTTGGACAGCCATTAAGAAATCTCTAATTAAAGAGAACAGACATTAGGAGAAGATGCATTATATCACTCATGTTTAGAAAATGAATTCTTGATACAAACCAATCACTGTGAGGGGTTACCTCACTGTGGTTTTAAAAAAAAAATAGGATAATAGTTATAATTTAATGGAAAAACATTGTTTATGACATTTAATTAAAATATACATAAAGGTTTTGTGTATGGCTCAGTAAAAAACACGTTATAAACAGCCAAGCAATATCTTAAATGTAAAACAAAAAAAATTTAAAAATAAAAAAATGAAACATTAGAATGTACTTTTTTATTAATTAGTAATTACCATTGTAAATCTGCACAAAATAATTCTCTCTGTGAAATAAATCATAAAACTGAACCTGATTTGCGTATGTCTAAAGTGAATACTTAACGGTAATGAATGAGTATTTTACAAAGATAAGGATTTTTATAGCAAACTAAAAGAAAATTGAGTAATTGTTGGTAATAAAAAAAAAAAAACAAGGTTCAGAGGTAGTTCAATTAGTAACCATCCTCTGAAGTGCACAGGTCTATCTCTAAATTTGCACCAAAATGGAGCCTATCCTGAATGAACTAACACTAGATGGAGCAGGAAATACATAAGAATAATGTAAAATATAAATCCTGCATTAAATAAACATGCAATTCTACTAGCCAAAATTCAAATACATAAAAAATAAAAATGATGGGTGGCGGAGCCAGCGCCCGAGCAAGCCAGACGCTCATTGCAGCTCCGAGCTTTACCCGGAATTAACCACTCTGAACCACTATATACTGCCCCATTGTGCCTTAAAAGAGATTCCGTGGCTCCCTGCATCATGGGGAAGAAAAACAGCACGCAGGTCCAAGGTCCGGCTCCGGAGATATTGGAGATTTTCTCTGCGCAGTTGCATGGCCTTAGAATTCTAAAAGGGCGTATACCTCGCAGTCCTTGGACGAGGACAGTATCTATGCCGAGCCTACCACACAGAGTCGGGCAAGAAAGACACACCAGAAACCTCTGGACATGGGAGACTCTGCGCCTTTCACCAAGGTCGATAGAAAGGCCCTGATGCAGGACATTAAGTCTATGTTTCAAGCGGACATGGCGCTGGTGCGAGAGGATGTTGCCACACTCACAAACTGGGTGTCAGAGGTAGAGGAAAGCATGGGAGGCGCCAAGCTAGCGCAAAATGCCACAGACGCTGCACTGAGCTCCCTGAGAAAGTCATGTTGCGACCAGCAAGCACAATTAGCCAGCATGGAAGATAAAAACAAGGCAAGAAACCTGAGGGTCTAGGGTCTACCAGAGACAATCTCTGGCACTGAATTGACACATTTTTGACGAAGGCTCATAGCCACCTTATTGACGCCGCGGCAGGCTAAGCATGTGATGGTTGATTCATGCTTCAAACTCACCAGGGCAAATGCAACGCCCTGAGAGGGAACTAGTGACATGCTGATCAAATTTGCATGAGACTCTGACCGGGGTATACTCATCGGGGCCGCAAGAGGCTCCACCACAGTGCCATTTGAAGGAGCGCAATTGTTATACAGAGACTTCTCAAGACACACCATAATGTGGAGGAAGTTCTTCTGGCAGGTTACCCAGCTACTCCGCAAGAAAGCCATTCCTTACAAGTGGGGCCCACACCGACTACAGGTGGACAAAGCGGGCAAGACATACAAGCTATCACACGCCTCTGAGATACCGACCTTCCTTCAGTCACTTGGCCTTCCAACACTGACGGCACAGGAGGCACCTCATCCAACTTAGACTGTCGCAGAAATTACCCCCTTTGTGCCCAGAGGAGCGGCCCCCAAAACAGCTGCATTACCTACCTGATAATGCTGTAGATAACCATGTTCCCTTTCTCTTTATCTCTTTATCTGTTGCAGTTTGTAAGAGTTCTCAATGTTCCCTATAATGTTGCAAACACGCTTTACCACTGGCTCCGAATGTTGCCAATTAGTTTCCCATTGTGGCAAAAGTGACCTCGCCACTGTTTTTTGGAAGGGCCTGTTTGCCCGCCTCCTACCTTCTGACTATGGCCCCTGGGAGAGTTTGCCTTTTATAAACATTGTTTGGGCTTATTGGATTTTGTGACACTTTCTGCCCCTTTGAATCCATGGGAAGGTGTGTTTCTGCCCCCCCCCCCCATTGTTCTCCAGCAGGGCGTTGTCTCAGGGACCCTGCCAGACCAGTTGGAACTGGCTGATGTATCCCTCCTCGGTCAAAAAGGACTTCCAACTAACTTTTTAACCACTGGGAATTGTCTGAATTTTGGATATGTTTATATTTGAAGTGTGCTGATTAATAATATGGAGATTGGATGTATATTTTAGAAGTTATACGAATTGTGTAAAAACTGTATTTTCCTGCCTGTGATAATTACATTAACCCATTGTGTACAGTAATTATATCACAGGCAGAGGGGAGGGTTTGTTTGTCCTGACTGGGAGTGTTTAACTGTTTTATAGTGTATTTGATTGACTGTGCTACAAAACTATGTGGGTGGCAACATTGTGTAAAAATGTGTATATAAGAAACAATAAAACCACAGCTCTGTCTGTTCCTGTTTACACTCCAAAACAGTGTGTCGTCCTGTTATTGGATGGAAGAAGCTTTGCTCCTGTGTCTGCTGTTCCAGCTTGCAGGAAATTCACTGGGGAAAGTCCTTGTAAGGACTAGAGCTAATTCCCCATTCGGTTCCAGAGTTCCCAGGACTGAGTGTTGTCCAGTGCCTGGAGGTGTTTGCTGTAGTGCTTGGAGCCCCCAGGAAGCGTTAGGAGCATCCTTAAACGGAGGTACCCAGTTGGGGTGCCAGGTGATCCTTTACACCCATGTTCAGTTATCCCCCACCCCCACTACTCTGGAGTGTGCAAGGCAACCATTTTTTGGGCTTAATATAGGCCTTTTTTCGGATACTCAGCAAGTGACCCAGGCCTTCCCATCCAGCTATGGCACTAAACCAACATAGAGTCAAGCTACAGAAGGATCCCTACCAGCTAACTACATGCCCAGAGGTGTAGACTACTAAGCCTATGGGCACTAACCACTGCATATTTGCACCCCCGAGGGCCAGCTTGATATACCCCCTAGACCCAGCTAGAGTGGGCTGAACAGCTCCTGTAAAAAATAAAATTGGGTTGTTCTCCTATTTGTATTAAAATTTGTTCTTATGACTTATGCCAGCGTTATAATACCAAATACATGTGACAATGTTATCATAATGCAGTACCCACAAAATAAAGAATAAAAAAAAAATGATTGCATAAAATTAATGTAATCAGCATAATGTCCCTCCTTCTGCAACTGTGGGTGGTTGCTGCCAATCAACAGAGATAAAGGATGCCACGTCCCCCAATAACTTCAGGGTTTGAGTCTTCCAATTTATGCTAATTATTAGTTTTTATTAGTTTTTTAGATTCCATTTATAAGAAGAACACTAACAAAAATTTCCAAATATCCCATCTTATGGTTATATTTGAAATTACTGAGGTGTATAATAAATGTATAAATTCACATATTATGCATGGGATTTGGATATTTTCATTGCTAATTTTGATGCAGAGATCAAATATCCACAAACCGAATTAGGACATTAAGGGTTCATCACCAAATGTGATTTTGCACAAAGATTGTAACTCTAAGGCACATTCAGACAATAGTTAGGAGCCATCGTGTCGCTATTTTTTTATTATTTTTTTTAAATGCTTGATTTCCTACAAGGGCCATTCATAAAGCAGACGTGTAGTGTGTGAGCTAAGTATTGCATTGTGTGTTGTACGAGTCTTACAGTGCAGTCTGTATGAGAAAAATCCATGTTTAAACAACTGTAAGTGTATTACGACTGACATGAAGCATATGGGTTTGAGTTTAAATACGACTTACAAAGCTTATTGTGCACTCTAAGATCAAGTTATAGAGTGAAGAATCAATCAATCAAGTATCAGAACTTAACTGGGCAGGTAATCAATTTACAATGCTGTTTGCACTTCTTTACTCTCCTCAGGGGTCAGCTGCAGCACTGGTTCCAATCCTTGTTATGTGTATAAAACTGACTTCATTGCTGTCTTGCATAAGGAACTTGTGTTCTGCTGGTTGTAAATGTATTGACATTTTGCTGTGTCTGTAGGTACAGCTAACAGGACTGGTACATGTTTGACATAAAACCATTACTGAGATTTTTTTTTATGACTGGGAACATTTCAGCGGTCTATAAATGGTACAGTTATAAGATGTGTAGATGGTTTAACTCTAAATTAATTACCATTCATACATTTTATGCCCAACTCAATGATGTAGGTCATCCATGTATCTATTTTGGTGTTTGTCCCACCTTTAGTCACAAGTTCTTTGATGTTAGAAGTGCTAGAACCATGAGAGTTCTTGTCCAATCCACTGAGGAGCCAAAGGGTGTGCTCATGCAATCAATGTTATCTGTGACATACCTCCCAACTCCGGTATCCTGTGAATCAGGAAGCCAGTGGGAGAGGGGAGGGAGCAAGCCACTGTCTAACGGGGGCGGACAGTTCAAACCAGGCTGCCTCCCCATCTTCCATGATGGCCCACTGAAGGAAGAACCAGCAGGAAGCATTGTTTCAGCTCTCTCTTTGTGTTTCCAATGTACTGAGCATAGCACAAGCGAGCACAAACGCGCCTAATGATGCAAAAGCACTTTGCTTATTGGAGACAGTTTCCTGGTGTCCTCAAAAGCAGTACACAGGGCAACTAAGTCAGGACGAGGGGACATGACCTGAAAATCTCAACTTTCCTGCCAAAATGCAGATGGTTGGGAGGCTGCTATGGGTCCAGGAGAACCTTTATGGCATTACAAAGTGTAGATACGCATAAAATCACAGCAACTTTGCAATTTGCTGCAAAACAGAATAACAGGGCAAAGAGGGAAGGAACAGGGTGCTACTTTTACCTTAACCTATGCAATGAACATAAGTGGTCGTGTTGTTGGTGTACCCATATCAAGCTATGAATATGCCTTTTGATGGCCACATTCTGGGTCTATCTGCTATTTGATAAATGTCTGAATTCCTATACATTGCATGAGATTTTGACTTTTTTAAGAATACATCAAATTGCATCTAAGTGAATGGAACAATTACCTTACAGATGTCAGACACAAGTACATGATGTTTCATTGCATATAAAAAATTAATATATGATTGATTCAGCTCTTCTAATAATGCCATCTGATTCTATTTTATTTATTTTTTTGTATTTTACATGTAATTGATGTAAGAACATTTCAACACACGCAATCCTAAAAGCAAACCAATAAATATAGAATATGCTTATATTAATGGTAATTGAAGGGATAACTATTTTACCGCACTATCTTTGCAGTGTGTATATTATAATTGGCAATGACCGAGAATGATACCCATGTCAGAAAGACACTCACTTACTTTGCTTTGGTAATTGCAAGAATCTGCAATTTCTGTAATGCAATTTGTGCAATTTACTGCATAGTGCAAATTATCTTCGGCAAAGATACTTGTTGTTCTGTCATTTTTATTTAACCAGTTTAATATGAAGCCAAGTTCTGAAGCTTATGTAATGTCAACAGTATATTTATATACATATATATTTGAAAACATATATATATATAAATATTTTTTTTTTTATTTGTTAATTTATTTTTTTGCCCTTATTTGATTTGAAGAAACAGAGGCCCTTAAAATACCTTAAAATATAACAACAAAAAACCCCAAGAGATAAAAGGAATGACAATCTAGACAAAACATGGTATTGCAAAGGAAAAATGAACAGGTTAACACATATAATTTGAATACGGCACTAAAAATTCATTGTGTGTTCCACAAGCAAAGATTATGTCATAAAACTGATGTTATTATTTTCATTCCAGAGATTCACAATGCAAAAGGATCATCCAAACGGCAGTTTATATGGAAACCTGCATCCTATATAGCTTTACTGCTGTACAATCTGTGTGACCTCAGGATCACCTCACTGTAAGAGGGCAGTTAAGATAACATAAAGCCTGCGCACTCTTATTTTTGAACGAACTGTTAGGAAGGCCATTAAATTATATGGGCTACAGTATAAGATTGAAGCTTGAAACCCATCTGAATTGTGAACTATCAGACATATTTGAATTTAAACTCTTCAGACTGAAGTACATTAATCCAATCATAAGCATAAACCGTTACCTGAAATTATTACCTGGAATGATTAGATTGCTAACGGGAACCAAAAGATATCTATCCTTTATGTATATTCCAGACTATGATTTTATCTTTTTTTCCCCCCTTAAATGATGATCAGATATATGGCCCAAATATAAACATAATGTTACCATTTAAGCATTTATGCATTTATAAAAAATATATATATATATGTATATACCCTTGAATTTAAAACATGCTTCCTTCTAGATAGATGGGAATGTATATGTGGGAGAAAATAAGAATAAGCAATGTATTCCTGCATCAGTACAGAGCAACGTTTTATGCAAAATCCGTTGATGATTACCACATTTATTATATCATGTATGTTAGCCGGATTTGTGCCAATCAATTAGCTTTACAGGTCAATTTTATGCTCCCTTTCCATCTCCCACTTCCACTTAAAGAAAATCTAGTTAATTCTGAAAAGAGAGGAATGATGATTCAAAGCCTCACTGGATGAGTATTTTAATGGAATACATGCAACAATACATTGATTAGAGATAATCTTGTATTAGATGGCACAGGTGCTAACTGACATCAAGTCAGTTTAGATTTATTTGTTTGTTTTACTATTCGATTCATAGGTTTTATTGAGTGACTAGGAACTTTTGCAGTGGGACACTTAATTCAATAGACCTTTTTTTTCTATGTGTGAAGGGGATAGATATAATGGAGTCATGTGTAGTGTTGCTCCTCACCAGGGCTGGTGCAAAGATTTTTGGCTACAAAGGCGAAGATGCATTTTGTCACTCCTCCTCCCCAAAATGCATCTTCACCTGTCTGTCACTTAACTGTTATCCTGAATTAAGCTTTAGTGCATCTTATCGCTCTTTTGTGCCTTACACCCCTTTTAGTGTATCTTATCCCTCATATTTCCCCTTTGTGCTTCTTACACGCTCCTTGTATGTCTCAAATGGCCCCTTGGCCTCTTTGTGTGTCTCATATTCCCCCAACTCCATTGTGTCTCTTAACACCCCCAACCCCTGCTGGTTCTAATGGTTTCAATGGTAATTACCTCACTTGTAGTATTTTATAGAACACTTTGATGAATTTCCTCTAAATTGTCTATATAATGAAGAGAAAGGAAGCATAGGAGACACAATACAAAGGTTAAAAAAACTTTAATGGAGTAGCAAAAGTTGAAGTTCCTTTTTTAACAAATGGAACAATGACAGACGTTGGATAATTGAAGGGTAATACATGAAAATAGGGAAGATATATCAGATTGCTGGAATAACTGCAATGACTAAATTAGGGAATGTCCTTTTTTTTTAGACAATAGGCTACGGTGGGTGGAGTCAGACACACGAACATACTTTCATTAACACACATTAAACAGGAATGTGCGAGGTGGATGAACGAAGCAGATTATGAATAATCTGATAAAGCAGGATAGATTATAAAACAAAAACATTTATAGTGGTGGTTTAAGAATATTCTTGAATTCATTATATTTTCTGTATCATTTAAAAAGTGTGAAACAATTATATCATACAGCTGCTTCATAAACAATTTAACAGAATATTAACCTGAAATAAAGAGTGTTGAGATGTTTCTTAACGAGAACCTAGAGTCAGGAGGGATAAAGGTCACAGGTGGGACATAAAGGTATTAGAACATCGATTGAATACTCTTTTCAAATTTCTTATCATCTGCTACAAAGTGACAGATTGACTTTGTTGAACAACATTTGAAGTTCTAAAGGCTGGGGGCAAAATTCTAACATGAGGAGTCTTTCTTCTTCATCAAACCCTTGACATAAATGTATGATCATTTTTTGACCAACACTTACTGGGATTTAATTTCCTTTCAATAGTATTTGCCTCAGTAAATAGCCTCTATAAATGCCGACCATTAAATTTGTTCATTGGCCCTTAACAAGGTTGTCTCCATTCTGTTCTCAACATGATATTAGCTTTAGTGAATTCAACAAATTAGTTTACTACAACCAAAAACTAAGAAGGCATTAGTTCTGTCAAACCTCTCTCCTGTCTTAGACACACCGGACAAAATTCTCTTCTATACATACTTCAGACACATATGTTCAAAGATCTCAAACAGAGGCACAGCATGTGCAATATACATTGTAGATTCCTGCTGAGTTAGAGCTAGTTCTCACAGCTTGAAATGATGCAGAATTTAGTAGAATGGTATTTAACCAACTGAAGAATCCCAATCTTTAAAAGACAGCATGCTCTGTGTATTTTTATTATGGTGATAATCTATAATATAGAAGGTTTGTGCACAGGTTTCACGATCCACAACTGTTAAATCCATAGTTTATAAGCTTATAGACTCCCGTCAACACTAAATGTTTTTACCCTGAAGTGAGGCCAGTACGTCAATAGAATGATTGATTAAATTCAACTGTTAAAAAAAATATATAATAGAGAACAAGTATAGGTAGACATTCTTGGGTGTATCTGTATCAGATCCAGATTAATATATCATTGGGCTTCATAAAAAAATTACATAAGTCCCCCATTCCTTGCATTCTTTTGCACTTTAATCTCACAGGGTTATTTACTAAACTTAGAATGCAAAGTTAATTCAAAACTAATTTAAAATTTAAGGCCAGAGTAGCTGAACTGTAAGCATCGCAGACAGAGACGTTTTCCAGTGAAGCCGTTTTAGCCTTTAAATGTGAAATTCTCTATAAAGCACTGAACAATTCTAGTCCCTGTTACATTTCTTCACCGATTGGTAAGTATGCTCCTCCTCCGTGTCTACCCGTTCTGCCAATGACCTTCTCCTGTCTGCTGCTCGCACCCATACAGTCAACTCACGCTTGCAGGACTTTTCATGGGTGGCTCCTTTACTTTGTAACAGCCTGTCTACCCCCATCTGACTGCCCCCATCTGACTGTCCCCTAGTCTTCAATCATAAGAAGTCAATCTTAAGAAGTCCCTCAAAACCCATCTCTTTATGATGTGCATAACATGTTCTTGTAAATGTTTGTAAAATTTTTCCTGGAATTGTAATTTTTGAATCTGAATAAAGATAGTCAAATCCCTGATACACACTGACACAGAGCAGAATAGGGACTGTTCCCCCTACATAGGGTCACTTGGCAGATATGGATTGACACCTATCCTAATGATCCCTGATACACACTGACACAGAGCAGAACAGAGACTGTTCCCCCTACATAGGGTCACTTGGCAGGTATGGATTGACACCTGTCCTCAAAGCCCCTGATACACACTGACACAGAGCAGAATAGAGACTGTTCCCTGTCCACAGAGACCATGATACACACTGACACAGAGCAGAATAGAGACTGTTCCCCGTCCACAGAGACCATGATACACACTGACACAAAGCAGAATAGAGACTGTTCCCCGTCCACAGAGACCATGATACACACTGACACAGAGCAGAATAGAGACTGTTCCCCCTACATAGGGTCACTTGGCAGATATGGATTGACACCTGTCCTCAAAACCCCTGATACACACTGACACAGAGCAGCATAGAGACTGTTCCCCCTACATAGGGTCACTTGGCAGATATGGATTGACACCTGTCCTCAAAACCCCTGATACACACTGACACAGAGCAGAATAGGGACTGTTCCCCCTACATAGGGTCACTTGGCAGATATGGATTGACACCTGTCCTTGAAACCCCTGATACACACTGACACAGAGCAGAATAGAGACTGTTCCCTGTCCACAGAGACCATGATACACACTGACACAGAGCAGAATAGAGACTGTTCCCCCTACATAGGGTCACTTGGCAGGTATGGATTGACACCTGTCCTCAAAGCCCCTGATACACACTGACAAAGAGCAGAATAGAGACTGTTCCCTGTCCACAGAGACCATGATACACACTGACACAGAGCAGAATAGAGACTGTTCCCCCTACATAGGGTCACTTGGCAGGTATGGATTGACACCTGTCCTCAAAGCCCCTGATACACACTGACACAGAGCAGAATAGAGACTGTTCCCTGTCCACAGAGACAATGATACACACTGACACAGAGCAGAATAGAGACTGTTCCCCGTCCACAGAGACCATGATACACACTGACACAGAGCAGAATAGAGACTGTTCCCCGTCCACAGAGACCATGATACACACTGACACAGAGCAGAATAGGGACTGTTCCCCCTACATAGGGTCACTTGGCAGGTATGGATTGACACCTGTCCTCAAAGCCCCTGATACACACTGACACAGAGCAGAATAGAGACTGTTCCCTGTCCACAGAGACCATGATACACACTGACACAGAGCAGAATAGAGACTGTTCCCCATCCACAGAGACCATGATACACACTGACACAGAGCAGAATAGAGACTGTTCCCCGTCCACAGAGACCATGATACACACTGACACAGAGCAGAATAGGGACTGTTCCCCCTACATAGGGTCACTTGGCAGGTATGGATTGACACCTGTCCTCAAAGCCCATGATACACACTGGGGGGGAGATACTGTCCTCCCCAACCCCTGCGCGGTGGGTGGGGGCCATAAATCACAATGGGGGGGCCTACTTTCCTCCCCCCCGGCCCCCATCCCTGCGCGTTGGGTGGGGGGCATAAATCACAATGGGACGGACCTACTGATAGGAGTGGAGTATTGTTCATATCAGTTTAATACCTTCTGCGTCTCCTATCAGTGGACGTGTATATGGCAGTCATTTTAGGAACCGCACACCTGGGACCCGAGCAAGGTCACCTCGTTCAAGCTGCTCTGGTTCCTTGATGAGCCAGCTGCCCGTGAGTTAACATGTCCCGTGGAGAAGCACTCTGTCCTGTAAAGCCTCCCCACCAAAAAATTAAATAAATAACAGCACTCGGAGTGGTGAGTTTAGTAAATGTTCATATCAGTTTAATACCTTCCGCGTCTCCTATCAGTGGACATGTATATGGCAGCCATTTTAGGAACCGCACACCTGGGACCCGAGCAAGGTCACCTCTTTCAACAGGCGACATGATTTGGCCCTGTAAAACTATCCTGGATATTCTCTACAATTTCTATGGATATGGCATTGATTTATGTAACAGGGAGATGGAAGAAGATGCTTGGTCGGTCCTCTTACTTTAAATTTGGGGCACTGCGCGGGCAAGCTAATGTGCCACCAGATAGGAGTGATGAGTTTAGTATTGTTCATATCAGTTTAATACCTTCTGCGTCTCCTATCAGTGGACGTGTATATGGCAGCGATTTTTAATTGTGGAATCGCCTCCCCTTTTTAGGCCAAGGTGGGAAGATGCTTAGACCACTGGTATATTGGTGCCATCTTGGAGGATTTCAGTCAATTGGTTGGAGCCGGGGGTGGGCTGAACTTCACTGGTGGTAAAGTGACCCATAGTAATTTTTGCCCTTTTAGAAAATGAGGGTGGTGAATTGTATGACTTAATTTACTTTAAAATATAGAGACGGCTACAGTTCTGCGTCTATTTATTCAGTGTTTTTTGAGTGGTGGTGCTTGTGAGTTTGCATGTTTCCTCCATCTGCAGTTTTGCCTCATTGACTTGGGTCAGATTACCATACACACCAGGTTTCTAGAATCGAAAAAGGGTTGTTTTTTGTTTTTTTTTGGTGGGATCTCCTTCTCTAAAACATGGTTAATCCTGAAATCCTTAGCTTTAATTAGCCATTTGTACCCTGCTTGTGATTTATTTTTTCACTAATTTTTACTAAAGGTATTACAACATTTTGGCAAATACATCTCTTCTGGAAGGATATCCTGCTGCAAAGCAATCTGATGTTATTATAACATTTAACAGGTTTTTAAATGCAAGCTATTGGGACACCGTTCAAGCTGCTCGTTAAAGCTGCTCTGGTTCCTTGATGAGCCAGCTGCCCACGAGTTAACATGTCCCGTGGAGAAGCACTCTGTCCTGTAAAGCCTCACCACAAAAAAATTAAATAAATAACAGCACTCGAAGTGGTGAGTTTAGTAAATGTTCATATCAGTTTAATACCTTCCGCGTCTCCTATCAGTGGACGTGTATATGGCAGCCATTTTAGGAACCGCACACCTGGGACCCGAGCAAGGTCACCTCTTTCAACAGGCGACAAGATTTGGCCCTGTAAAACTCTCCTGAATATTATGTACAATTTCTATGGATATGGCATTGATTTATGTAACAGGGAGATGGAAGAAGATGCTTGGTCGGTCCTCTTACTTGAAATTTGGGGCACTGCGCGGGCAAGATAATGTGCCACCAGATAGGAGTGGTGAGTTTAGTATTGTTCATATCAGTTTAATACCTTCCGCGTCTCCTATCAGTGGACGTGTAAATGGCAGCGATTTTTAATTGTGAAATCACCTCCCCTTTTTAGGCCAAGGTGGGAAGATGCTTAGACCACTGGTATATTGGTGCCATCTTGGAGGATTTTTTTTTGGTTTGGTTTTTGAAGCCACAGTGCTGCACCAGTGGGCCTAAAAATTAGGCATGTACACATGCCTGAAAAATTTGGTATTGTTGCAGCCGCTGCTGTAGCAGCGGCCAGAAAAATTGATGTTTGTTTCACAGGCAGAAAGTGCCCTAAAACATGGCGGCTTGAACCCTAGTTGGTGGCGGATAAGTCACGCAAGTAAAACGTCATTCAGAGCTAAAATACAGCAGCGTGTGGGCCATTTTTAGCCCAAGGCAGCTCATCTCATCAGGCCTTTTTTAATCGAATGTATCGCCCAGTGTCAGTCCCTTCGGGATCCATCCCTCATTCATCTTAATAAAGGTGAGGTAATCTAGACTTTTTTGACCTAGGCGACTTCTCTTCTCAGTGACAATACCTCCTGCTGCACTGAAGGTCCTTTCTGACAGGACACTTGAAGCGGGGCAGGCCAGAAGTTCTATCGCAAATTGGGATAGCTCAGGCCACAGGTCAATCCTGCACACCCAGTAGTCAAGGGGTTCATCGCTCCTCAGAGTATCGATATCTGCAGTTAAGGCGAGGTAGTCTGCTACCTGTCGGTCGAGTCGCTCTCTGAGGGTGGATCCCGAAGGGCTGTGGCGATGCGTAGGACTTAAAAAGGTCCGCATGACCTCCATCAACAACACATCTTTAAAGCGTCCTGTGCTTGCCGGCGTGGTCATGGGAGGAGGAGGATGACTTCCACCTCTCCCCCTGTTAGATTCCCGTTGTGCTGTGACATCACCCTTATACGCTGTGTAAAGCATACTTTTTAATTTATTTTGCAAATGCTGCATCCTTTCCGACTTGTAATTCGGTAACATTTCCGCCACTTTCTGCTTATACCGGGGGTCTAGTAGCGTGGACACCCAGTACAGGTCGTTCTCCTTCAGCCTTTTTATACGAGGGTCCCTCAACAGGCAGGACAGCATGAAAGACCCCATTTGCACAAGGTTGGATGCCGAGCTACTCATTTCCCGTTCCTCCTCCTCACTGATGTCATTGAAGGTATGTTCTTCCCCCAGCCACGTACAACACCACGGGTACCAGATAGGTGACAACGAGCACCCTGGGATGCCTGTTGTATTTGGTCTTGCTCCTCCTCCTCCTCCTCAAAGCTACAATCCTCCTCTGACTCCTCTTCCTCACAATCCTCTTCCAGCGTTGCCGCAGGTCCAGCAAGCGATGCTGATAAGGCTGTTTCTGGTGGTGATGGTGACCACAACTCTTCCTCTTCCTCTTCACACTCATCTACAGCCTGATCCAGCACTCTTCGCAGGGCACGCTCCAGGAAGAAAACAAATGGTATGATGTCGCTGATGGTGCCTTCGGTGCGACTGACTAGGTTTGTCACCTCCTCAAAAGGACGCATGAGCCTACAGGCATTGCGCATGAGCGTCCAGTAACGTGGCAAAAAAATTCCCAGCTCCCCAGAGGCTGTCCTAGCACCCCGGTCATACAAATATTCATTAACAGCTTTTTCTTGTTGGAGCAGGCGGTCGAACATTAGGAGTGTTGAATTCCAACGTGTAGGGCTGTCGCAAATCAAGCGCCTCACTGGCATGTTGTTTCGCCGCTGGATATCGACAAAGTGAGCCCTGCCGTGTAGGAACTCCTGAAATGGCCACACACCTTCCTGGCCTGCTTCAGGACGTCCTGTAAGCCTGTGTACTTATGCACAAAGCGTTGTACGATCAGATTACACACATGTGCCATGCACGGCACATGTGTCAACTTGCCCAACTTCAATGCCGCTATCAAACTTTTTCCATTGTCACACACCACTTTGCCAATATCCAGTTCCTGCGGAGTCAGCCACTTTTCCACCTGTGCGTTCAGGGCGGACAGGAGTGCTTGTCCGGTGTGACTCTCTGCTTTCAAGCAAGTCAAACCCAAGACGGCGTGACACTGCCGTATCCGGGATGTGGAATAGTACCTGGGGAGCTGGGGGGGTGCCGTTGATGTGGAGCAAGACACAGCAGCACAAGAGGACTCAGCCGAGGAGGTTATGGAAGAGGATGGAGTAGGAGGAGTAGAGGAGGTGGCAGCAGGACTGCCTGCAATTCGTGGCGGTGTCACCAACTCCTCTGCAATGCCACGCATTCCTTGCTTGTCAGCCGTCAGCAGGTTTACCCAATGTGCAGTGTAGGTGATATACCTGCCCTGACCATGCTTTGCAGACCAGGTATCAGTGGTCAGATGGACCCTTGCCCCAACACTGTGTGCCAGACATGCCATGACTTCCTTTTGCACAATCGAGTACAAGTTGGGGATTGCCTTTTGTGAAAAGAAATTCCGGCCGGGTACCTTCCACTGCGGTGTCCCAATAGCTACAAATTTTTTGAACGCCTCAGACTCAACCAGATTGTATGGTAAAAGCTGGCGGGCTAATAGTTCGGACAAGCCAGCTGTCAGACGCTGGGCAAGGGGGTGACTTGGTGACATTGGCTTCTTACGCTCAAACATGTCCTTGACAGACACATGACTGTGGGCAGATGAGCGGGAACTGCTCAAGGCGGGAGACAGAGTGGTGGATGGTTGAGAGTGGGCAAGGAGGACAGCAGTGGTTGACGTGGCTGAAGATGCTGGACCAGGAGGAGGATGGCGGCTTAGAGTAGGCGTGCTGCTTGTACTCATGTGTTGATCCCATAGGCGTTTGTGATGTGAGATCATGTGCCTACGCAAAGCAGTTGTACCTAGGTGGGTGTTGGACCTCCCACGACTCAGTTTCCTTTGGCACAGGTTGCAAATGGCATCGCTGTTGTCAGAGGCAGACACACAAAAAAAAATGCCACACTGCTGAGCTCTGCAATGACGGCATTCTGGTGGTGGACACAGCATGCGTTGATTGGCGTGCTGTCGGGCTGACCCCGGGTGCCGATGCATGCTGTCTGACTGTGCCACTAGCTCCTTGCGACGACCCCCCCCCCTGCTTCCAACTCGTCTCCTCCTCCTCTCTGTCTCCCCATCTGAACTTTTGCCCTGTTCTTCTTCTTGCCGAGCGGGCACCCACGTGACATCCATGGACACATCGTCATCATCAACCGCTTCGCTTGTATCTGACAACTCAGAAAAGGAAGCAGCAGCGGGTAAAACATCATCATCATCACACCGTACCTCCATGTGTTTAATGCTGCCTGCCTGAGACATATCCCTGTTATCTACATCCTCTAGCAATAATGGTTGCGCATCACTCATTTCTTCAAACGGGTGTGTGAATAACTCCTCTGACATACCAAGTAAAGCGGCTGTGGTGCTAGTTTTGGTGGTGGCGGCAGGCGGGTGAGTAGTATCTTGAGAGGTGAAAAAACAGTAGTATACCGACTAGACTTAATTAATCAATCTGCTAAATTGAAGGGGTTCCAGGTGAACCTCACTAACACCCAAAGTGATAAACCAGAGAAAAAAAGTGGAAAACACCTTCAAAGGAGCATGTAATCAATACAACCTGGAGAATATATCCAGAATATGAATATTCAATATGGGAATATAGTACAATCTGAAATAATAAAAATATATATCATAGCGTAATATAGTTTAAATAAAATAGTAGGAGTGTAAAGCTAAATATTAAACTCACAAACGAAAATGCAAATCAGGCCTCTCACCCCCCTGGGGTATGTAAGTATATGTCTTGATAGTAGATCAATAACGAAGTATGTTTTAAAGAAATGGATAAAAAGAGCCATACATGGTGAAGTATGTATAAAATAGTACAAAAAATATTTATTAAGAGCACTTACAGACGTAAAATGGTAGTGGGCATATCTCCACTCTCAGTGGAACTGGATGGCAGTGTAGAAATAGGCAGCACAAATCCAATTCAAAGTGGTAGAGAGCAGGAACGATAAATCAGCATACACATAAAAAAATAAAATATAAATAAAATAGCAAGCAATAAAGTCCTTTATTGCTTGCTATTTTATTTATATTTTGTTTTTTTATGTGTATGCTGATTTATCGTTCCTGCTCTCTACCACTTTGAATTGGATTTGTGCTGCCTATTTCTACACTGCCATCCAGTTCCACTGAGAGTGGAGGTATCTTGAGAGGTGCCTGAAGCTAAGCTGGAGGAGGATGGTGCGTCAAGGTTCCGAG